>NW_026851975.1:62500-173170 GCF_026571515.1 Ruditapes philippinarum | reverse complement strand
TAACATATACAGTGAAACGTAACACCTAAGCTAATACAGTAAAACGTAACACAACGTTACAAAAAACTAATACAGTGTAAAGAAACAAAACGTTAAAAAAAACAAAGACAGTGTCACGTAACACAACGTTACCAAAGCAAATACAGTGTCACGAAACACAACGTTACAAAAACTAAAACAGTGTGACGTAACAAACGTCACGTAAAACAGTGTAACGTTATAAAACGTAACACATATTAAATGTTGATGCTGCACATCAAAGACAAATTAGTTTAGTGAATTAAAAACACATTTAAATGGTTCTTTCAATTTACAGAAAGATGAAAACTAAATAAGAATGTAGGACAAGTTTAACACATCAAAATGCCGAGAAACTACAAGAACCAGAAATATTCCTCTATAAAAAGCGCCTGTCTACAAGGATTTCAACTTTTCGAGGATCCGGAATTTCCAGCCAACAGTAAATCTCTGTTTTTTAGCAGGATTGACAACGAAATAGAATGGAAACGACCAAAGGTATGTTCCTAGGAAATTATTTGAAATAATTCAAATTTATTTAATTAAAGAATTAACTCATTTTATTAACGATAAGCTACAGCGGGTCATTCGATGTATAAGATTTACTTTAGTGCAAAGTTGAAAACTAGGGGTGTCACGGCTTAGAAAAAATGCTAACCGTTTAAACGGCGACGTAATAACCGTGTTAAACGTTTAACCGATCGAACTAATAAGATCCTTAAATTTTCAATGTTAAAAGTGTTTCTTTAAGACAAGATATGCCATTTTATTTATATCTTGTTGTACTCAAAATAAATATAATACATATCCAAATATTGAGTAGCTATTTTCCGCTAGGGTCGTACCGTTTTCGATCAGATCGGAAAAAGTTCATTGTTGAGTACAACTAAAATACCAACAATTGTCATATCTTGACATAATAAACTACGGTAATATTTAGAATCAATTTAAAACCTGATAGATAAATAAATAAGTGTCAAGTTACCATTTTTGTAACTGTTTATGAGGTTACTGTTTTATAAATAATATTATGTAACCGGTTCATTAATTGGTATGGAATAACTGGTTTATCAATCTTGTCATCATTTATTAATTGTTTATCAGGTAACTGGTTTAAGTAAGTATCATGACAGCATTTTTGTCGAGCCCGCTTGCGGAGAGCTCGAGATAGTTGCCACAATGGTGGTTCTGTGTACTTGCGTGGGTGCGTGCGTCCGTCCGGATTATGCTTGTACGGGTCGTAACTCTGTCAATAATAGGCATAATTTCAAATAACTAAGCACAAGTGCTCGCAATAAAGAGACGGCTTGTGGTGATCAAGAACCGTGTGGCTAGGTCAAAGCTCAAGGTCATACTTTAGGGTCAAATGTAAATAAACAATGGTCGCAATTAGCATATTCACACTATAACTCTATCACTATCAGGTGGAATTTCGAATAACCTGGAACAAATGTTCAACATCATGACATGGCGTGTTGCTCACAAGAACTGTGTGGCTAGGTCAAAGCTAAAGGTCATACTTTAAGAACTGTAAGGTCAAATGCAAAAAATGAACAATAAATATAATAAAAATATGGTTTCAAACAGTTTGTCCGCACCATAACTCTATCACTAGCTGCTGAAATTTCAAATAACCTGGCACAAATGTTCAACATCATGAGATGCCTTGTCGCTCACAAGAACCCTGTGACTTGGTCAAAGGTCAAGGTCATGCTACTGTCAATATAGGTCTTGTCCAGCTCGTTACTCTGGTAGAATTTCAAATTAATAAGCATCCATGTTCGCAATAATGGGAGGACGTGTGGTGCACAAGATCCGCGTGACTAGGTCAAAGGTCAATGTCTTACTTTAAGGTCAAATGCAAAAATGGTCTCAAACAGCTTGTCAGCACCATAACTCTATCATTAATCTGGCACAATTGTTCAACATTATGAGACGGCATGTCGCGTGCAAGAACTGTTTGACTAGGTCCAAGCTTAATGTCAGAAATGTGAAAGCGGACTCGACATGTTTAACCTGGGCATTTAGTATTAACTGGAACGATGTAATGGTGAAGCTTTACAAAATTTTTAATTGATATAAAGTTACCCGTTCATTAATTGGTATGACTTTATCAATTCATCATTACTATTTAGTTTTCTAAATGTTTGTATAATTCATGATAAGCAACCGAACACACGAAAAGGAAGTTTTTATACCAAGTGTTTTAGAATGAGGTAGTTCAAAGGAAGTCAGTCGGACCATCGTATTTTGGACAAACACCTAAAAGTGATCAAATCTCAGAAGGAAATATCTAATATTCCTATACCATTTTGTTTATCAGGAACTTTGTATGGCGCCAAAACTGGTTGTTGATAGTGTGAATACAGATTTTCTCCACCAGGGGGAATTAGGGAACCCGTGGTTTGTCACTGCGTGTGCTAGTCTTACAAAAGAGAGGACACTTTTCAACACAGTGAGGGCATAAGATTTTGTTATTTCCTTTTTCATATCCTGCAGTAAATACTTTATATTAAAATATTTTTAGAAGGGACAGCATGTGATCCAATGGTTAGTATTTTTTCTTTTCTTTTTTATCATTTTTTTTTCTATTTAATTCATTTTTCTTTTGATTAGGTTTTACGCTGCACAAACATAAAACAGTTTATATGGCGATATTTTAGCTTAAAGTTTACTGTTGGAGGAACCTGGAAAGCTTCCTCACATGAAAAATCCAAACTCTCTTGCGGTATTTGTAAATACAGTGGTGAAAGACGAGCGGTTTGAAGTCAACGAATTGAAACATTTGACCACGGACTCCCCTGGTTTTAAATTAAAACATTTATTAAATTAAAGTTCCACGATTAACATTGGAATCCATAATTTTCAATGTTAGCTAACATATTTTTCTAATTTTTAATAAGTGAAGTGTTCTATCACGTGATATTTGCCAGCTGCATAAATTTAACTATTCTCATAATCAATTAATTAATTAATCCACCAGGTAGTACCAGATCTCAAGAACCAGGAGTGGAAATACAATGCCGAGAAACCATCCTATGCTGGTATATTCAAATTCCACTTATGGAGGTATGGGGAATGGATTGAGGTGGTCGTTGATGACAGATTACCGACCAAATATGGTAGACTTGTCTTCTGTCATTCCACCACTAAGGCGGAATTCTGGAGCGCATTGCTGGAGAAAGCGTATGCCAAGTATGCACAAATATGATTCATATTTACTTTTTTATTTATCGACGTGAATATTGAAATTCATTTTGGAACATCTCTTCGATTGTCTATTTTCCTCAAAAGTTCTTATTCCGATTTGACGGAAAGTGGGGACGAATTTACGATTGTACTTAGCCCTTTCGTTTAAGTACATATGTTAAATGAATTGTTCAAGATTATAATATTCAATAATCGACTTTAAATTCAATTAAACACCAAGACCACTATAAATATTTCCTTATGCTTGCAAAATTATTAAAGGAACTTCATTGAGGAGCATTAAATTTGTCGAAATCATTATAAAGATCAAGTAACGCACTCAATAAAAATAAAACTAACCTGCAAAATATAATTAAATAACAATTAGAATTATATTGAATTTTTATGTTATTCTTAGCCCGACTTGAATCAAAAGCGTTTCAACACTTAAATTTTGGTTACTTTTTACTAATAATAATTCTGAAAAAAAGATCGAAGGAACAAAACGATCTGAAATTATGTACGAATGTTGCTGATGTAGACCGAAATCAAGCAGAACACTTATCACGAAAAATATTTTCCAGTTCCGTCATGTAAAAAAACCTCAGTGGAGTTTAAGATAAGAACAAATGCAGCATCTCATATAAATGAGATTGAAAAACTAATATTCTTATGACCTTTTAAACTGATAGAATTTTGACCTGAAATATGATTGTCACGTGACCTGAAAAATAATGTGGTCAAGTGACCTGGAAAATGATAGTCATGTTGACCTGAAAAAAATGATAGTCGTGTGACCTGAAAATGGTTGTCATGTGACCAGAAAAAAATGTCATGTAATAGTCATGTGACCTAGAAAAATATTGCAGGCTGTACGGTGATTACGAGACTCTGGGATATAGCCGCACTGCTGATGCTCTAGTGGACTTTACCGGCGGTGTTGCCGAGAAGCTCTTGCTGTCAAACTTCGCACAAAACGATCCGAACTGTCAGCTTGACTTATTTAACAAACTTAAAGATGCGATGGACGACAGAGCACTACTGAACTGTAATTTCGATGTAAGAAAGAGTTTCACAGACTTATATTTGCTTTCAGTGACAAACTTTATTTGTCATCCAATGAAAGCGATGTATTTCTTAAAAATATATGTACTGGTTCTTTGTATATATAACCCGAATTGGTAGAAAATGGTTATACTGCGAGCAATCGTATATATATGGTCATAATCTGACAGGAATGTTTGAAACGAATTAAAAATTCGGCAAACCTTCTTAATAACCAGAAAACAAATGTAAATACATTCATATATTGATAGTAGCCATGGATATAGTAGATATAAACGTCACATATAGTAAATATTAACGTCACGATTAGTATTTAATGTGGTTGCTTAGTATTTATTGTGGTTTTTCTATTCTTCAGTGTAGAAAAGAAGAAGTTGACAGAGCATCGAATCAGGGTCTACTTCGAGGTCACGGTTACAATGTTACTAAAGTCATAGCCATTAACTTAGAGACTCAAACAGGCCAAGTACAAATGTTTATGATCCGCCTTAGTAACCCATGGGGCACTCAGAAATGGTCCGGACCGTGGGCTGAAAAGTAAGCGTTAGTAAAGTATATAATAACAGTGATATAATAGCGTACTGGTTGAAAGTAAGAATTCAAACGTTAGTTCCAAAATTGTTTCATGAGTTTAATTATTATAACTTTTAAAAACAAGAAATATCAATTATTATCACTAGATCTAACTTGTGGCTGCCCGATTTTACAACCCATAGAGAAATAGATAGGAAGATTCAAAGATAAGGGATCTTATGAGTTCTCGTCCTTAAAGATATGTTTTGATTATCAGCAGCCATGTCGTCGATCTAAATTACTCATGTGTAGATATATTTGAGCCGCGTCACGACAAAACCAACATAATGAGTTTGCGACAAGCATGTTCGCTTACAGACCCTATAACAAGTTAAGAAACTGTAAGCGAACAGCATGGATCCTGATCAGACTGCGCGGATTCGCAGACTGGTCTGGATCCATGCTGGTCGCAAACCCATTATGTTGGTTTTGTCGTGACACGGCTCATATGTTTTGTAGTTCAACGGAATGGAAATCGTTAAGCTTTGACGAAAGATACAAATTGGTTACCGAAAATGAAGGAGAATTTTGGTAAGTCACATGACTGTTATTATTAAGATTATCTCCCTTGTTTTTCTTTTTTTTATGAGAAAAAAAAAAAACAAAAACAAAAAACCACAAACAAAAACATACAAATTTGTTCGAGCAAAAAGGTTTAATACATCATATTCTTAATCAATGCAAAGTTTACATAAATTCTTTTATACAGTTTTAATCCGGCCTATAAGTTTATATGAAAAATATAGCAAACGTCTTTAATTGTTTAAACTAAAATTGATAATAGGTGTTTTTTTTTCGAATCCAAGGTGCAATATTTTTAGAGGGGAATTCACGTTTTTTTCCAGATCCAGACTTTGTTTGTTGAAACTGTAGATGTTGTATATATATGCACAATCTATAGAGTCAAATGTAAAACATGTTTAGGATATATGTATATTTCATAGATGAAGTCAGTATTAACATCAGCAGAATAAATTTGGCATGAGTTATTTTCACGTACTTATGAATTACAGGATGAGCCTAAATGACGTCATCAGCAATTTTACCAGCCTTGATATATTACACTTTGTGAACACCTCCATATTCTCTCCGAAGAAAACATGGAACGAAAGCGTGTTCCATGGAGAATGGAACGCCGCGTCTGGAAGAAATGGTGGCAGTGACTGGAATTCAAGAACTTTCCTGAGTAATCCGCAGGTTAGATGATGTCTGTGCTAAAACGTCAACATGATTTAACTGGCTGCTATTATTTACTCCCGATCAGTAGTTTTGAGGGTTTTTTCTTCTTCTTTTTGACACGAGATTGGCTATAATAGACAGTGACGTGATATGACGTCAAAAAGATTATTTTATTAAGCTAAACAAATTTACTCCCTTGTTTTGCATTTGGAATATTAAATTACAGACGAGTGGTGAAAATTTTGCAACATTTGTGATCCGACAATTTACGATTTAATTGTTGGCTGGGCATAATGTTATTATTTTCATTCTAGTATGTGTTTGACATAACGGCAGTAAACGATGAGATAATGGTATCCCTGGAACAGCATGATATCAACACATTTAGATTACATCGTGGTATTAAATTCGATGAGATTGGATTTCAAATAATGAAGGTACAAGTGAAAAAAAAAGAAAATTTTAAATGTTATAATAAATCAAATGATAATATTAGTTTATGAGAAGAAAATTAGTTGATTTTCATGTGACAAATCTTCATACTGAATTTCATAGTACGAAAAAAGATAAGTTTACCGCACTTTTTTATTGTAAGTTGTTAAAATTGAAGAAGAAATCTCCTTTTTCAAACGCGAGTTTATGGGTATTCATCGGTAACAGTTTTTTCTGACAATATAATGACATGGTTTTCAACTATAATATATCTACTGTTTTGTAATTTAATAACATCTATTTATAAGTATTAAAACAACATCTCAGGTGGAAGAAAACCGCAAATACAGAATTCATATCAATGGAGACCGGATGTTCAAATCTGATTATGTAAGGTCACGGAGTGTGTTTGGGTCCGTCGAGTTAAAGAAGGGACGTTACGTGCTTTTCCCGACGACAAAAGACGCCGGGGATATCGGAAAGTTTATGGTGCGACTCTATACCCGAAGTTCGGCATATAGCAGGTATATTTTATAATACTTCTGGTTAATTATTAGCGTTTGGTTTGCAAATAAAATGTTTCCTCTTTGCTTCCATAGATATTGGCTGAGTACTCGTCGTTCGTCCGTCCGACCGTCCGTACGTCCGAGCATAACAATTATAAGGTTTTGGAGTCACGGTATGCACACAGAGGAATCGTACCGTTCAAACAAAAGAAAATCACAAGAGAAAATAGCACGACGTTCATTTTGGTAAAATATGGGTGTAGAATATTCCACCTGTATGTACATAGGTTAACTTGAAAAAAAAAATTTTTTTTTAGAAACTGATAAGTATTTGACAATCTAGAGAGATTAAAAGAATTGGATGTGAAAAGATTCGTTAAAAATTGTCTATGTGTTTTCGTAAATGTAACACTTCTTGAAATAGTCATTGTACTTTATTGATTTATACAGACTTTGTTTCATTTCCATTGTGTATGAAAGTTTCTTGCTCAAGTCAACAAACTACACTGAACAAAAGTTCTAACCGATCACCCTGAGTGTTCGCTTATATATGAAAAAGAATTTTACCAATAGATCCGACTTTTATTTTATTTCGAAGAGAATGAACACATTGAGAACAATAAAATTATGAAATTTTTCTATTTAAATAATACTTTATCGATATTTAAAAAAACTATTTTTATGAACAACCACTCACTTGTCTGATAGAGGCTCCAGCATTCAACATTCCAACTGCTACGGCACGATCTTACATCAACATTCGTGCCATGTTTTATGTTTTTTTCACTTATAAAGTTAAAAAGGATTTATACAATATAAAATTTAATACTCACCACACTCTGCACGAAAATTTCGTGCCCAAATGTGTAAACCGCCCCCTGCCTCCTGCGTGAGTGCATTGAACCGTATTAAATTATTTTTCTTTCCACAAATCGGTAGAAAATGACACAAAAATCACAACTGCAAAATTTAATAAGGATCTATTGACCCGTTGTAAAATAATCAAGATTTAAGTGATCGGTTAGATTTTTTGTTAAGTGTACTCGCACCAGACGGGGTTTGAACACACGCAGATCATTTTTTGAAACAAATGTGAAGAATAATATCGTTATGTTTATATACTTATTTTAATTAAAGGGAGCTAATTGAAGAATGTCCTAAGGCGACTTGTTTTGGTGGAACACCATTACAGGTGTCTACAATAACAGTAGAGGGTGCCACTGGTCTTGAAACCCCCGCAGGTTCATCAGTCAATAGTAAGAACTTTTTAAATGTTCCATCGCTTTAAAAGAAAAGAGCATTGAATAATATAGTAGAATCAAAGTACTGAAAGTACTTTTACTCGTAGAGCAACTGTAATGGAGGGAAAGCGTATGACGTATTAGGTTTAAACATCACATGGAATTTATATATTATTAAGTATTACAGTATTATACATGCATGGACATTGACAGTAATGGCCATTGGTCTCTCACCGCTAATTCGGAAATCATTTTGGATTAGTAAATAGTCAACAACAACAACAAAAATAAAAAACAAACAAAAGCTGTTTTTGTCTCATTTCCTGTATTGTTAAAATTGCCCTAGTATATTTCTCATACATAAAGTTATTGTGAAGAATTGACAGTTGAACAAGTATATATATTTGGTTTTCTTTATTTATAACATTAATTACTGATCTTAAAACAAACAGTATAAAATGTCGAATTCGTAGGAGGACAGATTAACACACAAAAACAAAACGAAAAAAATCAACAACAAATAATTTGGCGACATTCCGAGAAAAGGTAATTGGTAAAAATAACCTGTGGTGACACTGTCATACAATACATAAAACCGGATACAATTAACGTTTGCCTTGGATTAGAAACTTCAAATCGCCGCGGTTTTTTAATTATTATATATTTTGTTTGTTTTTTGAATTAACACATTTATTTCATAAATATGCCTCTATCGTATAGCTATAGATGCCTACGTCAAGATTCTATGCGAGGGAGAGAAAGTTGTTTCAGACAAACAGGTGAAAAAAGATAGTCCAAAGTGGAATATAAAAGCAACATTTTACAGAAAACAACCAGACACCGAACCAATCATTGTTGAGGTAGCTGCTATATTGTTGTAATTGAACTTTATCAATCTCTTCACATTACCTTGAAGGGTGCATGCGCAGCGGTTATAAGCCAGATGGACCGAGTGCTTGCGGCGACCCAGTTTTTATTTATTTATTTATTTATATTTTTCCTAAAAATCACGTGTATTGACTATTGACAACATACGCAATTGTGTAGCTATTTGATACAGTTGGGACTCTAATGTAGCGGCTATCAAATGCAAAGAACTACTTTCTAAGCAAAGATCATTATTACACGTGCGCATGTAAAATGTTTAGGGACGCTTTAGAGGCTGTTCGTGTTCTATTTCATAATCATTTTCACGGCAAGCATTTTGAAATGGTTCGTTTAAGTTAAATTATTTTCAAAAAAGTTTAAAAAATTGTGGTTCTGGCATTAATCACGAAGTATCACTTTTGGATGTGTAAAGTAATCAAAGTGGGTGCGTCTAGTAATAATTGTAGGCTGAGTATAGTATCATTGTAGGGTGTGTCTAGTAATCATTGTGGGGTGTGTCTAGTAATCAGTGTGAGGTGTGTCGTCCAGTAATCAGTGTGAGGTTTGTTTAATAATTATTGGGGATGTGTCTTGTAATCATTGTTGGCTGAGTATAGTATCATTGTAGGGTGTGTCTAGTAATCATTGTGGGGTGTGTCTAGTAATCATTTCTGGGTGTGTCTAGTATAACTGTGGGTGTGTCTAATAATCATTGTGGGCTGAGTATAAAAATCATTGTAGGGTGTCTAATAATCATAGTCGGTGTTTTTAAAAAAAAAATGTTGGCTGTGGTTGTGCCTTGTAATCAGTGTAGGCTGAGTACAGTAATCATTGTAGGTTATGTCTAGTAATCATTGTGGGGTGTGTCTAGTAATCATTGTGGGGTGTGTCTAGTAATCACTGTGGGGTGTGTCTAGTAATCACTGTGGGTGTGTCTAGTAATCACTGTGGGTGTGTCTAGTAATCAGTACTTTTTGTATCTTTATAAATGTAATAATACCTACTTGCCCAGCTTAATTTGTTATTCATGTTAAAGGAACTCCACTGAGACCCATTTATAAGCATACAAATCTTATCTTTTGGCATTTTTACATGGAAAACTTGTGGGACACTTTAAAACAGAAAGATGTTCAAAAGCATATTAAGAAATATACTCAGTAATAACTTGAAGTGTACTTTTATGATCTTCGTAGCCCAATTTGTTTGCGTTGGGTCATTATTTCATGATATTTTTATATTTATGATTCTGGAAAAACTGAATAAACAAATAATTTGAAATTTTGCACAAAAGTTATTGGTCAAATTTTGGATCAAACGGGGACATGAATATTAAAAAAATATTCGTAAAAAACCTTAGTTGGTTCCCTTTAAGAATCTAAAAAAACAATAAGAATTTTATCGGAATACAGTAATTTGCAATATTGTCAAAAAAGGAGAGACATTTAATTATATAGTAAAATTATGGGAATAAGTAGTTAATGTATGATGTTTGTCTATTTCCTCAGGTTTGGAACAGTAACATGTTAGTAGATGACTTTATGGGCGTAGCGAGAATACTGGAACCTGGTAATGAAGAAGGGGAAATAATCAAATGTGATTTATTTGGAAGGAGGAACGAAAAAGACGCCATTCAACCAGGGAACCTCCATGTTTTCATAAAGTCTAGTAACGATCTGGCTTACTTGTAACTGATTTTTCACAATGATTGAAATGTGAACAATTTGCTGGTTCTAACGTGCCACTAATGATAATGATATTATATGAATGATGTATATATCTTTAAATCATAATAATTTGAGTCTGTCATTTAAGAGAATTTTACAATTGAATTCTAACTATTTGATAGTCTGTAAAATGTTTTACTTTTAAGTCTGCATATTAAAATATATTTATTTTGCACTGTGCACGTGGTTAGCTCATTTTCTAACACATTTACAAATGTGTAGTTTTGATACAATGTTAAATAAACTGTGGTATAATGCGTTAGCAAATGATAATGTCGTATATTGCACTTTTACTAACAGGTTAATTAAGTCATGTGTATTTTATAATTTAAATTAATAACAAACACAGCTTTAAGCAAGTACAAGTGTTTACTTCATAATTGGAACGTTACACATAACATAATTTATGTATGTTATCTAAAAATATGCAAAAAATATAGCTGCATATGCACATTGGGTGGTTAATATGTCAAGAAAAATTAATACACAGCTTTAAATATAACTCCAAGTACGTACATGTATATCAATTATGATGAAAAGTATATTCACTATGGTAACATAATTATAATATAAAAACTTAACAGCAGTTAAACGAGCAGTTTGGATTTAAGCAGTTAAAGTTACTGTTGTACATTTATTTAAAATTAAAATGTAAAAAGTTAGTTTTGCGTTTTTCCTTCCCGTACAGCACCATAATAAGAACAAAAACGTTTTTACGATTTATTTATCATTATAATTATATATAAATAGTATGTTCAAAAAGCCTCTACTAACATTGTTTTTATTTCTAACCACATTTATTCATTTTAACATGAAATGTGTATAATAAAGAAAATTTGACTTGACTTGCATATATATTTTTTCAATTATATGTTGTTCTTTAATGGTTTTTTGTCTTCAATTGTTGATTTAAAAATCACGTGGGATAACTAGTCGGTCAGTGTCGGTAAGACTGAACAACCGCCAAGGTAGAACAAAAAGGTGTGTTCAAATCGGCGTTAAAAGAAGATAAACAAATAAGTTTGCAGAGGGTATCATCGTACAAAATCATAATAGCCTATTTTGAACTTGGAACGCTTGCTTACAAATCACATTAATCACTGACGTATTGCATGTTTGCGGTAGACACTATACTATGTAGTAGTCTTTAAATTAAAGTATGTACTATTCTGTTCCTATCATGACAATAGACATTTGTAAGTAATGAACTGTATACCGACAGCTATCATTCTAGAGTAATTTTCCTTTTTAACTTAGAACTTTTGTCAATATTGCATATTAATACTTGACAAGCAACATGTCCCCTTATAAACTTTCGGGTTATAAATGGTTGATGCCGTTTTCATGCGAGCGTGAACATCGCAAACGGTGCTCTTGTTTATATTGTATTTTTTTTTTGTTGTTTCTGGTTTGTTCGTTTGTTTGTCTCTTCTGTTTTATTTTCATTTTATTTTAATGATTTAATATTACTGATGATTCCGAACTATCTACTTGTGACTTAAATATCTATTTTATATTTGCTTGACATGTTTTTAAATTGTGATTATCCATTGAACATATGTTCAAATTGATAAAATCAAGTGCACTTGTTAATATCCGGTTGGTATCTGTTTAAATTAATGCTATTTGTTCAGATGGAATATGAATGGAAAATGACGAAAAATGTGATAAGGAAATAGTTTTGTTTGTTTGATATACCTGCAAAAAGCACACTCTAAACGCAAAAGTAAAAATGAGAATATACATGTATATATTTCAATTATGGATAGGGGAAGTTATTTTGAAGTAATTACTATAAATACTAAGAGTCGCTTCCCCTAAAAGTTACTTGGCAGTTTGTTAATGAAGTTTAAAAAGTGAATTTAAGAATGTATACATATGATGGACCTCTTTCAAATGTGTGTTTTATTATCTAAAATAGGTTGCCACCTTGATGAACCATTTTCCAAATATATTTCAAACAAATTAATTTTTTTGACGATACGTGCATCAACGGCATAGCATAACATAACATAACATAACATAACATAACATAACATAACATAACATAACATGGCATTGTTATAACATAGCATAACATAACATTAGCATTAACATAACATGTTTATAAATGAGTCATATGCAAACTGCATATTTCAAATATTAAACAATTAGATTTTACATTTAAGTGCAATGGCAATATACTGTCCTTAGGGTAATAGAAACTATTTCATAATTGATTAATTATTTCATTGATTGATTAATCGATTAATCGATTGATTGATTTATAAATATGCAAGACATGATTTGTCATCATAATTTATAACGAAACGAGTGGCCTTTTTATGCATTTCTTTTAATAATAATTATTTCTGAATAAAGAAACTTATTCCATTGATGTACCATTATTTACTTCACAAACTATTATTATATTTGGTACAAGTTTATTTTAATATTGACGACTTGTTAACAAATAGTACAATGCAATCAATAAATACGATATTATTGAAATATTAAAATCGAACACGATTAAAGTCATTGTTCATTGTACGTATTTAAACATTTGCTTTTTCATTGAATTTCTAAGGGTTTAAAAACTGACGATGTAAATATTTTGTATCCAATGGCAAAAGGAGATCGGATGATGTTGATTTTGTCCATTGAATGCATTTTTTCTTTTCAAAATGAAGCTCAAAGAAATTAGGTCGATTGTATGTATATATAGGTGATGTATTCTTGAATAATAATAGGGTTGAAAATAATGATTTTTATTCGTTATATATTTTAACCAGAAAGTTCAATTTGAATAAATGTCTTTGGTCGAGATATCCATTGAAAAGTAGAACTATAACAAATATTTAAAAATGTTTCTTGAAAAAAAGCGTTATAATTATTCACCAAGAGACCAGATACATTTTAGAATGTTTCATATAATCCTCGTAAGAAATTCGTTGCATTGGGTATTTTTGCGTGAACAGGGGAACAATTCCGGCCACTCAACCGAACATCTTGGGTTTTAAACGGAATACTTGTACGTCCTCTAATGATACCAGTATTGGTTGGTCCAGAGTATTGAATTGTATCAGTTTGAACTAGCAAATATACAAAAGATTGGTATCATAGAATAGCTGATGACGGTGTAGCAACGCTATATGTCGCAACGCCGCTATATGTCGCAACTAACGCTAAATGTCGCAACGCTGACGCTATATGTCGCAATCAACGCTATATGTCGCAATCGCCTACCGCTAAATGTCGCAACGTTGCCGCTATATGTCGCACAAAAATCGATTGCCGCTAAATGTCGCAACCCCTTGACGCTAAATGTCGCACTTGGTAGGAAAGTAACAGATTGAACTGAAACAAAAGGTAAGTGTTAAAACATTTAAAGTATATACCATTTACACATGAAAACATATCCTAGTAAGAAAACAAAAGTTGTATTTCGCGGTCTATGGCAAAAACTTTGTATGGCCATAGAAACGGTTTTTGATAAAAGGAATGGATTTGGTTCTCAACCACGGACCAGGTGTGAGATCAAACTTTCTCTTTGAGGATGTCTTTCTCACAAAATGCATCAACAAAAACATTTGGATATACATGTATATTTGTTATATTATTTGACATAACTGAGCAAACCGCTTGTTAATGCTAAGGGGGAACTATACCTTAATATATATTTTATATTATACCTGTTCATAATCTGACTAGATAGGCTCTACTACATGTAAGTATCAAATAATACCCAATTGACCTGTTGATTCGTAACTATGCGGTGTATTGATATAGGTTTATGACGGAATTGTTTTACTTTCATAACTTTTTATATTTATCTCAATATTTCTTTGGGAACATGAATGAATCAATATACTATGGAACTGCCAAATGTTGAATGCCAACTGCTTACTGTCAACTGCTTACGGTTTACTACTTATTATTCACTGCTTATAGCATTAAAATAAAAATGGACGACCTATTACAACTATATTGGTCAAAAAATTATTCAGTTGCCGAAATAGTTGCCGTTCTGGAGGTCAAACACAATATAGTGCAGTGGTATATAGGCCACTTCCAACAGCCTTGCTGTTGGGTAAACCCTTTAGCGATGTGGTTGAGGTGTCCGCCTACGGACCAAGAGGTCTGTTGTTCAAAACCCGGTTGGACCCTTGGTATTTTTCTGCCTCCTAATTTACTTTAATGGTGTCAGAAGTGTTTGACGGACTCATGCGGTAAGCAGGGAGTGTCATTCAGGAGAGCTGGCTAGCTCTGAAAAGTAAAGAGGGGAGGAGTGTAGTGGTTGTAAGTATATAGGCCACTTCCATCAGCCTTGCTGTTAGATTAACCCTTTAACGTGGTTGAGGTGTCCGTCTACGGACCAAGAGGTCTGTGGTTCAAAACCCGGTTGGACCCTTGGTATTTTTCTGCCTCCTAATTTACTTTAATAGTTTACAGGTACATATATATTCTTAGAACAACATTTAAAGGAATTCACTGATAAATTAATAAATGCATGGACTATAACATGGAATTCCATAAACGACAGCTAACTGTTGACTGCTTACTTTCTACTTCTGACTTACTACTGCCTACTGTTAACGCCTACTGCTTACTGTCAACTGCTTACTGTCAATTGCCTACTGTCAACTGCTTACGGCTTACTGCTTATTGTTCACTGCTTATAGCATTAAATGTACCAAAACCTAAATAATTATGCGTGTCTGTGCAATAAATCGTTGATAACTCGGTCGGAATCCTTTGGCTGATACATTGCAAATAAATACGCGCAACGCACGGTAGGCAGTAAGCAATAGTGTAAGCAGCGCGCAGTAAGCAGTCAACAGTTGGCTGCCGTTTATGGAATTCCATAATATACTGTATATACTGCCGCGCATTTACATTTCTCCGGATATTATGAGTAATGTGCCGAATGTTGTTAGTGTAAGGAGACTGCTTATGAATTTTGGACGATTTAGTGGCCTAATTCTCGAAATAAGACGTATAATTAGAGAATCTCGTTGGGCAAATGCCTGGTTACACCTTCGCCTTTGCGTTGATGCCATATGTTGGTTTGAAATTGTAGATATATGGTATAGAAGGCCATGAACGTTTGTAGGTCATATAATAATGTTTTAAAATATATGAGATAGGTGAAAGCTGAAACTGATATAACATTGGATTTCATTTTTTTTAAATATCACAATTAGTACTAAGAATTTGTTTTCGTCATTGTACTTCGTTTATATTTGCAAGTTTGCTTTCCAAAAGTTTTGTTTTATTTCTTTGATTACAAATGGGAGATTTGTATATAATTTTTATCATAACATTTACATTAAGTTTATAATTTACTATTCTTAAAATGATAACTAAAACTCTAGTGCCATATCATGTTTTATGTAGTTTTACGGTTACACTAGTCGTTTATGAATATTATTGTTCACTTAATCATTACAGTATCAATTAGCATTATTTGATTTCAATATACTTGTTCTTGTTGGAAAATATGGATTAAAATGATTTGCACAAACTTGAGTTTATTTTTTTTTATTTGACTTTGTAATCATGGTACCTTACCACATTATTAACTGTATAACAGTAACGTGTATTTTATTTCTTGCGGTGCCTTGTGCCGCCGCATTGCGGCCTTGCCGCATAAACTGGTTCAAAGTCGTTTATGCGGTGATTTTCTCCGCATTAAAGAAATACTTTTTATGCGGCACAAAGGTACCCTGTCACCGCATAAAAACAATTAAAATGTTTAAGACTTTTTTGTATTAGTGACGGGGTGTTTTTTGACGTTAAAAAATAAAATAAATGTAAAAAAACATTTATCTCCTGCTAAGGTTATGTAAATGTGCAACGTGTTTATGTGTCAATTAAAATTGAATCGGCGTATGACATATTTTTTTACCATTTATTGGACTGAGGGACATTTATGATCATTCGTAACGTCATTTTAAACATTTTTAAGAGATAATTGTTAATGACAGGCCACACAAGTTTGCTCGGTTGTGTACTAAATTTTTATCATGTCGTGAAATTGATTTCGCTAAATCGTGAAAATTTGTCACCGCATTTGTCGGAACAGGCGCGCAGGTTTTAGAGGCATATCTAGGCATACCAGTAACTCGATTTTGTAAATTAAAGAAAATTATAAGATAAGATTATGTTACTTTAATGTGTTAGAACCGTTCTACGGTAGTCTACAATGGAATCCCTGTTTAAGGGATAAATTATTATCGAAAGTTGTTGAAATATTAATACTTTACTTTGTTTGGCTTGAAAATATATAAACTCAGGTTCAACCTCTTTATGTGGCAAAAGGCACTGTTGCGCAGCATTAAAGCGATTTTCGCTTTATGCATTGCGCCAAGCCGAATAAACGTGTTTATCACTATTATGCGAGGAAAATCACCGCATCAATGACTTTGAACCCGTTTATGCGACAGGGCTTCTATGCGGCGTCACAGTGCCTTTATTCGGCTGCGAAGCATCCAAGTCTTATATGATTTTATATAACACACATGATTTACTGCGGCACTACACGATTTATTTTGCGAGTTCCCAATAAAAACACAAGTAAATAAAAAATGTCTCGTACATAATTTTAACACTTTGGGGCACATTTTAAATTTCTCGCATTGTTGCAAAACATTTTTATTTTTCATTTTTGTCAAATGAAAAGAAAGTTTTTTCTCATGTCCGTAAACATCCAATGGACTGGACGATTTCAGATTTCCATGTATAGGGGGTAGGTAATCGAGACTAAATATCATGGAACTAGACAATAAAGCTCAGGAAATGATGACGCATAGAATCTTGTCACCTGACCTGTCTGGATCTAAAGGGGCACTGTTTTGTATTGGACAAACACGCAAAATGTGTTACATTCTCATAATACAAAATGTATATCTGAATCTATCCATCTAATTTTTTTGCCTTAAAACTAGAAAACAAGTTCGTTATGAAGAAATGTATATTTTTTTATTTAACGCATTAAAGTTTTTGATCAGTCCCGTTACAATCAAATAAACCGTGTGATAAGGAAATATTTTACTATTATAATTATACTATAGTAACGATTCCCCTTTAACCCAGTAAAATGTAAATTTATAACTTCATGGTGTAACATAGTAATACATTTTTTTGTTTTTTACATGCTGTTAAGCAATTTGGTAAAACTCAACAGCTGCCTTTTAAATAACAGTTGTTCATGCCTTTCCATCAAACAATTGTTTCGCAGCCATTTTACGCTTGTATAATTATATATATTATATTAAAATATCACGTTTCTGTTATACCTAGTTGATGTTATTGTGACGTGTGTGCTTTTCATTGGTCAGAAAACTGTTCGTGGTGCTAAGGACCATGCTTCAAATAAACCGACGGTGCGGAATGCCTGGGTTACATACAACATGTACAAGTTGTTTGAAATTTGTTCAAATTCGCATAATAAATGATAAAGTTATGGAGCGGACAAGAATTTGACCTTCAAGTGTGACCTTGACCTTGACGCGGTAGGGGCCTTGATGCTGCATGGGACACAATATCTAATGCCGGTGAACATTTGTGTGAAGTTTGATCAAATTAGCATAATAAATGAAAAATTTATGGAGCGGACACGAATTTAACCTTTGACCTTCAAGTGTCCCGCTACCAACTATTTTGATGTTTGTTGTCCGTTCCACTGTATTAAATAGTAATAAGACACATCACGCAGTAACGATATGAATTCACGCGGCTTATATTTAATTTCATTTTGTTACCGATAAAACCTCTGTTAATGCGATATATGTATTTGTGAATACAAATATAAATGGAAACCAATCGGTCAATGTGCCTGATCTGATTCGACTTTTCCACCAAGTGCGGCATTTAGCGTCAAGGGGTTGCGACATTTAGCGGCAATCGATTTTTATGCGACATATAGCGGCAACGTTGCGACATTTAGCGGTAGGCGATTGCGACATATAGCGTTGATTGCGACATATAGCGTCAGCGTTGCGACATTTAGCGTTAGTTGCGACATATAGCGGCGTTGCGACATATAGCGTTGCTACAGATGGTTTTGTTGTTTGTTTGCTTTTTGTTGTTGTTTTATTGCCTTTTTTCTATAGCCGCTAAGTAAAACGTATTAACTATTTGAAGAGACGAGTTGCTCCTCATTGCATTTTTCCCTCACCATTGTTTGACGCCTGTTTCAGTAGTATAAAACAAACAATGTGCACGGACAGTCTTTTTAAAGATATTTGCATATTTTTTTATAATATTTTGATGAATAATTTCATAATATTATTATCATTAAATCTAAGCATTGAATTGTATATCTCTGCAAAATCATTGAGCATTTTAGGTCGCAAACCCATTATGTTGGTTTTGTCGTGACGCGGCTCAAATGGATGTTTTAGCAGTTGTGAGATACATGATCCAATATAACATATATTTATATGGCAGGTTATAAAGAGTTCTAAACAAAATATTATTATATTATATATTTCATCATATAATTGTTCGTACTAAATCACCTAGAACTTTTTCAACATTTTTGTGTCACGCAATATTTTGCAAGAATATCCAAATCGTACATTTCTTTTGTTTTTACCCATGTATTTGAAATTCTTTTGGAACATGTGATCATTGTACATGTTGAAGACTCCTCGTTAAGTAGCTACCAAGTTTGATGACAAACATACGTTGAAATACATGCAAGCAGTTGTTCAAAATCCACTAGATTTACTGAGAAACGTATATGTAGTTTGTTACAGAATCAACAAAAAATAAACCCCAACAAAAACATGTAGTTGTTCCTAAACCACTAGGTTTACTAATAAACGTACATTTTATTGTCCAGTTACCACTAGTTTTGTTGAGAAACAAACATTTAGTTGTTTAAAAATCACTAGATTTGTTATCAACTTGAGATTAAATAAAATGTTTTGAAAACAAACTTCAAGAGATGTCTGAGTCAATTTGACTAAAGTTCAATTGATTTGTGTTTTCAAAGCGTAGCTTGAATTTAATCAGATATGGGTCGGGGTGAGTTGTTGTAAGAGATCATTTAGGTATCTTACGTATTTACCTATCTTTCTTTATCTATAGTGGCATGAGGAAGTGTCACTTGAATTTAAGTTTGAACTGGCGTGTTTGTTTGTCAAAACATTTAACTGTTAAGTGCTCATAAACCAGTTGAATTAAATCTCAAATTATCTTTTTGTATTTAAGCTAAGAACCAATGAGTAAACAGGGAAATAAAATCACGATATAAGGTTATCATTTACAAAGCATACTTTTTGAAAGTATATCTTTCGGGTATAATTTACTTCCTTTCTAAGTATTTTTAAAAAGAACGTCGTAAAAATGTTTAAGTTATATGTTAACCCATGGTCTTTCAAATAGATATTTCTATTTGAAAGGCCCTGGTTTACTGTACTTATGAGTACATCTAAAGTAATTTGATCTATATAATGGAAGGTTCTGTAATACAATGAATAATTAAGATGATAGTATTTAGTATAAGACATAAAAACAAACCAGGAAAGAATTATGCATGGGGGTTAGTTGTTAGTATATGTGAGATACATGAGCCAATATATTACATAAATTTATATATAACAGAGATAAATAAGTGTACTAGAATAAAATAGTATAACTCATCAGATAAATTGAATGGCCATTCTTAATTACTTGGAACAGTTATTTATCAAGCAGCTTTTAATAAGAATATTCAAGTTATTTTTAATGGTTTTTAATCAATATTTGAAAATACTGATGGAAAATGTGCTCCAGTTTAAAGGTTTGTTTCTGTCGTGGTGTTACTATAACAAACGTTTCTCTCGCGGTGTAACTGTAAAAAATGTTTCTCTCGTGGTGTTACTGAAACAAACGTTTCTCTCGCGGTGTTAATGTAACAAACGTTTCTCTCGCGGTGTCACTGTAACAAACGTTTCTATCGCGGTGTTACTGTAACAAACGAGAGTTTCGCGTATATAATATATGTTTCCAATAAGTTCAAACTAGTGGTCTTTTAACGCGACCTGTCGTAAGCCGTTTTATAAAAGAAAATATTGATTCTTAGTGGCTTCGTGTTTGAACCGAGAATATATATACTGGTTAGTATAGTGAAATATAGTGCATTAAATCTGGATATATAGGGGAATATGGATTATAAAACGCTGCGCATCGGATTTTGTTAAAAGGTATTTCCTTTATTGCAATATCAAAGCGTTTTGTTGATAAAATACCTGTAAAGATTAAAAGGACATTAATTACATTGTATATATTTGTGAACATGCTATCGTATTTAGAATGGGGAAATTGTTTACTTTTACATTATATTATTTGTTTAATGCATACTTTCACTTTAAGAGAGTGTCATTTGTTACAAAAGGTTTTTTTTATCAAATATTAAGTTTATGTTTTTTGTTGTAAAACAAACTTAGTAATTGAATTGGCAGCGACACCCAGGAGCAAAACGCTTCGGACTAGTAATCTAAGGATTGCTAGCCGCGTTGGTTCAAACCCCATTTCGGGAAGGTGGTTGTTTTCTTAAGTAAAAACAATACATTCATCTCTCGGGACTGGTTGGTTCCAGCTTATAAGCTTCCCATACAATCGAACTAAAATAAACTATAGAGTAAGGGCCGAATATTTTACTATATATACCAGAATAATAATAACATGCTGACACTTTCATGTCATTCACTTTAAATACTGTTATTGTATACAACAATGTGTATGGTGGTTCTACAATGATCAATTTTTGCGAATCAATAAGTTTCTATATTATAATGAAGAAATGTTTTCAGATTTTATGTTTTCGATCACAGTTCCTGCATTATAATATGCTTGTAATTAAACTTGAATAAAACTGCATCTAATAGACATTTGAGATGGAGTCATACTTTGGGATAAATGATGAAAAATTACAAATTACCCAAACAAAAGATCATATACATAAATCTGGAAAAAAACTATATTGTATATAAATACATGTAAACATTTATGTAACTCTATCTTATTATGATTAATAAAAGATATGACAATTTAAAATATTGAAATTTTAAAACTATTCAATCATCATTATCATCATTATAATAATAAAAATCAAAATCACAACAATCTGACTACACCACCACCACATCAGCAGCACCGTTATCATCATCAACAACATCATCACCATCATCATAAACAATATCTACAACAATACCCTTTATAAATGTTATAATGTTGGCTCTTTTGTCCTGGTGCGGTAGCTAAACTGTGTTCTGGTAAAATTCAATGTGGCTAACTGTCGTGATCCTGAGTGAAAACTAACAACACCACATACGCACGCACGCACGCACGCACGCACACCACTCCTTTGTCATATTTAAAAGAAGTTACAGGTTAAACATCAGCATAAAGAAAGCACCTATTTGTTTTTCTCTCCTCCAAGGAAGCAGAAATCAAAACATTACGCATGATTGGGTAAGAATGATTTATTCAACATAATGGATATTGATTTGGTGCACTCCTCACTGAACGTTGATGTTTATATATTGATTGAACTAACACGTTAAATTAATGTTTCTATACCCCATTAATTGCATGCTTTTTACTGTAGTGTCTTAAAGTTCAACCTCGACATCATTTTTACTTTTTTATCAGTGTTAACAAAAACGTATAAACGAAAAACAACAAAAAAACAAAACAAAAAAAACAAACAAAAAACAGAAAAATGATAAGTGTGACAGGGTTTAAAAGCATTTTACACACATTGGTATAAATTCATTGTCATTTAAGAGAATGATGAATCAACATAATGCACATGTTATTACTGGTGTTATATTTAAAATGTATCTCGTTTGAACGAATTATTATTTGATTATAATGAATAATTTTGTTTCAACGAAATATTATTATTATTATTAAGCGGCCTTCAGCTTTTACTTTCTGATGAAAAAAACATAACGATTCTGTATTGTTTCAAACTAAGTGTTTCAGTTATTTGATCTAGAAACTCATTGTTATATTGTACTTTATGTTGATCTTTTAATCGTGTCGCTGAAGTATATTTAAATCTCCCCTCTTGGTCAGACTAATCTGTCATAATTTTTGAACTTTGAATGGTTTTCTATTTAGATTTACATGTCGTAAACCGCTTACATGTGTCTAATAAGATTTAATATTTAAAAATTTAAATATATAAAAATAGAACAGTTACATCCTTCTGTATATACTGTATAATCACAATTGTTAAAGCTGCATGTCGCCAGATGAGCCAAAATATTTTAAGAAAATCGAACTAAAATTTAAAGATAAGGAAAAGGACTCGAGATTCAAGTCATAATTTAAATGTTGTGTGCGATTAATGACCATTTTTTCAGTATTTATCACTATATTTGCACTGCGTGACTAACGCAGTAAGGGCTATTTTGCACATTTTGATATAATTTTTGTAACTAAAATGAAGTGTTAGCGTCATTTTCAATACGTAACTTACTGTCTTTATTCACGTCACAATATTTTATTCTTAAATAAATTTTCAAAATTTTCATGAAGAAAAGCTAGAATCTGAAGGCATCATGCTTTAAAAAAAAACTTGTAAACGATTTTAATAGATCTCATAAAAACCGTTTACGATACATTTCAGAAAACAATTCCCCCAGACAGGTTGGGCGTTTGCTCCATCCCTCTAGTTTAAACGTCAGAGAAAAAAAGAATATAAAAATAAAAACTTTACGTTAATAATTGCGTTCAATTTATATTTAACTAGGAAAAAATAATCAATAATTCATGTGACCTATGAAAATTTTTATAAATATGTTTCAGAACATATCGCTAATTTAAATGTTAAATAGAGATCTTAGAAAGAGTGGGGCAGTCTTTGTTATACTGTCGGTCGTTTTTATTTTGTTTTCGAAACATTTTCTTATTATCAATTACTGTAACTCACGATTACAATAGTCAATCTTTTGAAATACATTACTTATTCAACTCAACATAACAAGCGGAAAATGAGCATAATGTCACTTTAAAGTTCACATTAGACATTTGCCACCCTGTATACCATCGACACCAAAGATGTTATAATATTATTTAAAATTGATTCGATAAGAATATTTTGTATAACTTTATGTTACTTTCACAAACATGACCTTTTGATAAATTCTGACCCATTAAGAACGAGGAAAAATATTTTCTAAAACTTGAACGTACAAGAGTAAACATTGATACACATTTTAATGGCCAGTGTAAACAAGAACCAAAGTGTTTAGCACAGTTTGACTTTATAACATGTAATCTACAAGTACTTGCAATTTACAAAGTATCTGTATAAGTTGATCGGTAAATAATATACAAAATAACAGGTTAAATTCGTTTATGTATTTATAAAACAAGTTATAATCGGCCTATAGTGTTTAAATGCCCATGTTTATTTAACAGCTCAAAAGGGATTCTATAACATATATATAGTCTTTGTTGAACTGGCTATTCAATTTACAAATTAGTCGATAAATTTCAAATTGAAATTTTATTGTGTTTACTACTAAATTATTCCAATGTTTGTTATTATTCACTTAGTTGTACTTTATTATGCATTAATTATACATTTTCATTAACTTGTGTGTACCCTTAATAAAAATTGTTTGATAAATATTTTAAAATTAAAAACTTTCCCTATTCAATACTTATCTTTGCCAAACATTTGTATGTGCCTATCAATCCATCAAAGGTAATGAAAGATAGGGTGTAGATACAGTGATTTATTTTCAAAACAGTTTGTTCAAACAAGTGGTCAGCTATAGGTAGAAAATGTCAACGATTACCAGGTGACATAATTCTTAAAACTGTAATTATCACGATTAGTCTATTAAATACCGGTATGGCACCACAATACAATTTCACCAATCTAAACGAGAATTGTTAATAAAAAACATTAAGTTAGCACAATGACAAATTTGAGCACTATTACATTTTTTGCCGTCTTTTTTTGCCGTCAGAAATCAGCGAAGAGGATATAGTCGAGTAATTTGGCGCCATATCATTACATAGCGCATTCGGATGCGGTACTCCGGCGTCATATAACATTACAAAATATGAGAGCGCAACTTAGGTATCATATAACTGTAACCATCATCAACACTTGGTTCTCGGGTGTCATATAACAGTATAGTACATCTGGGAGCGGTACTCAGCCGTCAGTTAACTGTTAAGTATACCCATATAACTGTATGACATACTGAGTTTTAAAAAGTGTGTTCTGTATTGCTAACCCAATATTGAAACAGTCAAGAAAATTACATCTGGACGGGGTGGTCGGGTGTCATATAATAGTATAGAACATAGGGGAACCGTACTCGTGCGTCATAAAACCGTGTAGACCATCACATCTGGACGCGGTAATGGTCATACGGCATGTCATATAACAATAAAGAGCACATGGGAACGGTACTTTGTCGTCATATAACAGTACAGAACATCACAGCGTAGTACTCGAGTGCCTTATGATTGTTCAGATAATCTGGGAGCAGTACTCGGGCGTCATATAACAGTGTCAAACACTTGGCCTTGGTACTCGTGCTGCATTCATATATTATATTACATCTGCACACGTTGTCCGTGCAGTCTCGTTTTACTTTTATCTTTACAAAATATTCGCAATTTAATACGAATCATGAATTTAGCTAAATATGTTTGATATGATTTTTGAACTTTCATGAAGATTTTATTTTCGAAATTCATTTCTTTCATGATAGCAAATATCAAAAAGGCTTTCATAGATGCTGAATATCCTATTCATACATACACACATAATGCCTCTCTTTAAACACGGATTTTTCATGTTATTATTATCAAGTCATAATTCAAACCACACGTAGACGAATTTAAATAAAATTGTATTATGCATTGAATATATAATATATTTCTTTTAAATTTATCACGCCGTCATTTTATTTGAACGTAATGTCATTATTAGATCGATAAATTCTATTTGTATTATGAAAATCTATCAGTTTCTTTCAATAAGATTTATATCTATAGAAGGGTATGTTTATCCTCATCAAAGGTTTTTTGTAGTATTGATTTTTAAATGGAACAAACAAGCTGCTAATAGTTTAAGTTGCGGATCGATTTTCTTTAAGGTAGAACACCCCTAATGAATTTCGGCATAGTTCGTTCACTGGCGATTATTTACATGTTCGAATTCGGCTGTAGTCTTAAATGTATCTACAATGTAAGACCTTGACACTTTACCATACAATTTCATTCAAAGTTTATGAAAAGTCATTATGAAAATACAAAAATTGAGCTGTCAACCTACTTTAGTCCGGTCACATTGCACTGACGTATATGCTGGCCTGGGTCTGCTGGTTAAGGTTAAGGGTTGATTGAACAACTAGTTGGTTACAAACGTGTGGTATATAGTAGGCAACTGGTGTAAATACGTACTGCAAAACAGTCGTGAATTTCCGTAATTTTCCGTTAAATTTATCTTGCTTATCATTTTTATTTTTTTTATTTTATTTAGTATTTTTTTTAAGTTTTATAACGAGAGTCTCCTATAAATCTGTGTTATATTGGCCACGCTTTTATATCTGTATTTTATAAATGTTTTGTACTATGTAAATATGCATGGATAAGACGTAAATCAACAAATAAACTGCTACTTTTAATTAATTAATTAATTTATTTATTTATTTTTTTATTTTTTTTTTTTTGGGGGGGGGGGGGGTGTACTTTGTTCCCATAAATTACTCGTGTAGCTTATTATATCACATGTTAATAACGACCGTAAAATGCCGATATTTCTCGGAAGTTGCCGATTACCTTCTTGATCATATATCCAGGATCCTTTATTTTCAAAAGATAAAATATAGAAAAAAGGCAAAGCACGATTTATTATATTATGTTCTCATTTATCGTCTGAGTTTTAAGATTTTGGTGACGTCAATAAAGAGTTATAAATTTACTTTATTGGGATTAGACAGTTCAGTTTTTAAAAGAATTATAATTTTCAAAACTGAAATATAATGGGGGAACGATCCAAATGTACCTAAGTACTTAAAATGAACATGAATTTGTTCGTATTCATAATACACACAAATACTTTCTGTTTATTTCATCATGAAACTTATTGAATTAATTTAATCTGTGTATTTCATAAGGTCAAACTTTATTAATAATTCTATACAATGGAGTATGATAGGAGATTTATGCGTGATTATTTAAGTGGGAAAATTAAAGTTTTTTCTCTCATTTTATTGTACATGTATACATAGGCAAATAGATCACTTCCCGTTATGAAAGTGTGCGACACGTTTAAAGTTTATTGTTACATTATTACATGTATATATATTACATTCTAATATTCAAAGAGTAATAGCAAGAAACTAAATGGTTTAAATTATCGTACACATTAAAAAATAACAACATGGTTTTATTACAGAATATTTGGACAAATTACGAAATATATATAGAATGTAATTTTGCGTCCATTTATCAATTATATGAGCAGTATTATGTTATTGTAATATTAGTTAATTTTACAAAAGACCGGTGGTGACTTTTTCAACTTCATGAATTTCTGTTTTCATCCTTCATGAATTCACAATTTTAACTTAATGAGTTCAAGATTTTAACTTAATGACTTCACGATTTCAACTTCATGAGTTTCCAATTTCATCCTTCGTGAATTCACAATTTTAACTTAATGAATTCACAATTTTAACTTAATGAATTCACGATTTTAACTTAATGAATTCACGATTTTAACTTCATGAATTTCCGATTTCATCATTTGTGTATTAACGAATTTAACTTCATGAATTCATGATTTCAACTACACGAATGTACGATTACAACTTCATGAATTCCCGATTTCACCCTCCGTGGATTCCAAATTTAACTTCATGAATTCACGATTTTAAGTACACGAATTTACGATTGTAACTTCACGAATTCACGATTTCATCTTTTGTGAATTAACAATTTGACTTCATGAATTCACAAATTCAACTACACGAAAATTTCAACTTAATTCACGATTTCATCCTCCGCCAATTGATAATTTTAACTTCATAAATTCATGATTTCACCTACAGGAATTTACTGTTTTAACTTGATGAATTCAAGATTTTATCCTCTGTAAATTCAAAATATTAACTTCAGGAATTCACGATTTCAAGAACACGAATTCACGATTTCAACTTCATGAATGAACTACACGAATTCACGATTTCAATTTTTCAACTTCACGAAGTTGAAATTGTGAATTCGCGAAGTTGAGATTGTGAATTCATGAGCTTAAAATCGTGAATTCACGAGTTGAAATCGTTAATTAACAAAGTTGAAATTGTGAATTCACGAAGTTGAAATTGTGAATTCACGAAGTTGAAATTGTGAAGTTGAAATTGTGAAATCGTGACGATGAACCTGATAATTCAAGAAGTTCAAGATCACCCTGTTCATTCGTATTATTGTCAATTGTTAACGTACGTAACCAGATCGCGCATTTTTCAATCGTTATCATTTGTTTTTGTTTTTACCCCACCATTGTATTATGATTTTTCCTTTTAAATCTAACTTTAATAAAAACTCAGTTCTGCGGCTGTCAACGGAATCGATTTGTACTTGTTATTGATTTATAAAAATTAAATGATTGTTCACTTAATAATAGCACTTAAAAACTTCAAAAATAAAACGTTATCTATTCAAGCCCGGATTTTGTAAAGTATCAAGTTAAACAGAAAACGGGAACATTATAATAATGGTTATTTAAACCTTTTGTGAAATGACAACCAGCATTCCTTAGATTATATTTTATTATTATTATTATTATTATTATTAATTATTATTATTATTATTATTATCATTATAATAATTATCATCATCATTATTATTATTATCATTATTATTATTATTATTATTATTATTATTATTATTATTATTATTATTATTATTATTATTATTATTATTATTATTATTATTTAAATATGTTTTCATTATAGTATCATAATAGTATGTTTGATATAATTTTTGCATGTATTTTAATCAAATGTACAGTAACAAATACTGTAAAACACTTCATATTTAAAGTGAAATGTGTAAAGAACACGTACATAACATCTCAAATGTTCAATTCATTGTATTAAAAAAGAAAATCAGTTAAGAAATATCAAAAGAATGGGAGAAAAATCAGCTGCATGTATATCGATCGTGATACCCTTTAATATAATATCATTTTATGCTATATTATTACATTTATTGAATTAAGAAAAAAAAGAATTGTACGATTTTTTCTCTCTCGAGCAGATGTAATGAAAACTTGCTCTACGGCTGTAGTATTGAAATTAAACCGTTCGAAACTAATCGGATCGATTGAACTCTTTTAACATCTGGGGCTTTAAACGTTTACAGATTTTCATTCATTTTCTATGGATTATTTTCATTGCATTATTCTATACATCTTTCAATTCGAATGAAGGAATATTTTATTTGGAACCCCAAATGTACTTTACTATTGTAGCTTAACTATGCGATCATATATCAATGAATGCGACCTCAAAGTGTTGATACAAAAATAGAAGATAATCCAAACAGGATCTTTTTAATAAAGAACCAAGTCAAAAGGGTATTTGTTATATTTTCGTTATATGTTTTAATAAAATACCATGAATAAATAAATTTGAATCGCGAAAAATTCGAAAACACGAACTTGCGAAATGAATACCCGCCCTGAATACCCGAAAACAAAAACGCTAAAACAAATAAAGATATTCCTTCTTTTTTCAGGATAATGAAGACTCTTTAAAAGGGCAAGCACAATTTTAATTCAACACCAACATGCCGACCAACTTCAAAAACCAGAAATATTCCTCAATAAAGAGTGACTGCCTAAAGAGAGGTGAACTTTTTGAGGACCCTGAATTTCCAGCCAACAGTAAATCTCTGTTTTTCAGTAGGGTTGAAAACGAAATAGAATGGAAACGACCAAAGGTATGTTCAAATGTAGTATTGACAACTGAAAGATGAGGTAGATGAATCTGGATAAATATTTCTGATCCAGTTAAATACGAGTATGTGATCCAGTTAAATACGAGTATGTGATCCAGATAAATACAAGTATGTGATCCAGTTAAATACAAGTATGTGATCCAGTTAAATACGAGTATGTGATCCAGATAAATACAAGTATGTTGCGGTTAAACATGTCAGGTTTTACTTAAACAGTTCGAATTCAGGATAATTCGCAAACCCAACTTTTGCGCAAACCCAACTTTTGTTTGAGCGCAAACCCAACTTTTATTGACCACTATGTTCAACTACATGCAATATGTTATAGAAGCGAGCCTAAATATTGAAACGGTTATAGGCAGAGTTTTATCAACCGCGAAAAAATATTCAATTTTATAAAGTAAAAATCATTTATGGTTCAGGGTAATTCATTTTCAGCTACTGTCAAGCGATCAATCTGAATAAAATCAGCGCCCAATGTACTCTACGCAAGAAATAACTTAAGTAGATTAATCTTTAGACAGACTAGTCAAACGATTTTTTTTTGCTGAAATGTATGTTTCAAGTATATTTTATGAAAATTGAACGCCCTATGTTCAAATATGATGTCTGAATTTCATATGTTGTAATATGTTTGTAGTTTTTCATGCATATTAAAATAGTCACATAAGAAAGTGACTGGTATCTTGATAAGACATAGCCTGCGAAATCCGAGATAAAGCATACGTCACTAACTCTCTAGTTATTCAGATAGCTTATGGAATGCCGGTGCCCATCCGTGCCTATAATAAATAAAGGTCTTCGAATTCTTTAATCAGTATAGCTGGAATAAAACGCCATATGACTTGTTGTGGTATGTACCGTCCCAACATGACCCCCTGATGATGATGTTGGTGCGACGTGAAAAAAAATCCTTAAACGATGTGGTAAAGTATATTTATTCATAATTTGAATAATAAAATGATGCGAAAAAGTATGCTTAAAAACATATGATTTTTTTAAGGCAAAAGTCATTTCTACCGGAAGAGCGAATCAGACAATTCATAAATATTGTGCTGCAAAAATGAGGCGTATCATAGAATTTAATTCTTGACATGCGTAGTTACGAATCAAATCACCATCTGATGTTAATTTTATTGTTTTAGGAACTGTGTAAGGTGCCAAAATTGGTTGTTGAGGGTGTAACTACTGACGATCTCCACCAGGGGGAGGTAGGGAACACGTGGTTTGTTACAGCGTGTGCTAGTCTTACAAGGGAGAAGAAGCTCTTCAACACAGTAAGAATAGAAACCTTGGTTTTCTTATATCATATATTTCTTAAGAAATCATCCTTTTTTGAGAAAACGTGTTTACAAAAGCGGACACTTCGTCCGCAAGTAACACTGTAGAAATATTTCAATTTCTTAACAAGTGATACTGTTTATAACTTAGAATGGCGAAGTATTGAACCTTAATTCTTATGTACCTCTCATCATGTACATAAAGGAATTGAATGGTTTTGTAATGTTTTGGAAAATCCGATGGCACGTGCGCTAAGTTATCAAAACACCTGCTAAAAATGCTGTTCATTAATATTTCAGGTTAAATGATAATAAAATAATCTTTTCCTTAAATATCTATCCATAAATGTAATATTAAAGCCTTTCAGGTACTGGTATTAAAAAGTACGTATGAAATGGTAAATATAAATATTAACCGGAAGTCGCAGTCTATTTCGACAGCAATTTCTATTTATATTACCTTTTTGTGTCACGTGTTGGTTTTTTTCCGCAGTGACGTCATTATCTGAGATAATACCAATATGGCGGCCCGAATACATGCTCAAAATGAAATGGTCTGTTATCATAATTAATCTATGTTTTAGGTATTACCAGATCTCAAGAATCAAGAATGGAACGAGAAAGCTGATAAACCATCATACGCTGGCGTATTTAAGTTTAATTTTTGGAGATATGGGGAATGGATTGAGGTTGTCGTTGACGACCGATTACCGACGAAAAATGATAAACTTGTGTTTTGTCATTCCAACTCAAGAAATGAATTCTGGAGCGCATTGCTGGAGAAAGCGTATGCCAAGTATGTATAAGCATGTAAACTTATATCATAGTATGTTTATTATAAGTACCATCAGCATTGTCAATAACCGAATGTTATATTCAATTTATGAAGTCATTCAAACGATTTTATTCTACAAAAGATTTCCCGTTCGGTTTGAAATTGGTAACTCTTAATTTCATATCGGTTTAGTTTCAAACACTTTTCACATGCTAATGAAGTAAGTGGAACTAATTCCGTTTTTTGCGTCACATTCGAAATGTGCGTGTCAAACCGAGCAATATCTATGTCCTGCAACGGTTTGACATTTGACTGTCCAGTGATAACTGTTTATTCGTCTAATATCAGAAAAAATAATAAATCTTTCTGCATAGTCATGTGATTTGAAAAATAATAGTCATGTGACCTGAAACCATTTCAGGTTGTACGGCGATTACGAAACTCTTGGAGATGGTCGCACTGCCGATGCTCTTGTGGACTTTACTGGCGGTGTTGCCGAGAAACTCGTGCTGGCAAACCTTGGACTAAATGACCTCAACTGCCAGCTTGACTTCTTCACCAAACTGAAAGAAGCCCTTGAAAATAAAGCACTTATAAACTGTAACATTGATGTAAGAGTTTTACTTATGTAACGTTTGTAAATGATTCTTTATGCCTCTTTTTTCAAATTCACTATTCAATTAACATATCTGTGATCTTCGAAAGGCCATGGATGGGAAGTAATCTTGTCAGTTATTTGCTTATTGAAGAAGACTACACGTCGAAAGCGAAAGAAAAGCGTTTGTTTTCATTGAACTAATTATATCTTATAAAAGAGAATAATCCGCGTTAATATATAAAATTATACTGTCACAGAAATATTTTAAAAGCTTGATTTCTAAAAGCTGCCTATTAATGTCAGGTATAATATATCTGAGCGCAAAGTTTCAATTAATGTGGTGATATACTAGTCTTAATAGCCTCCTGGCGGCAGCTAAATATACCCACGTGACCAGTGTAGACCAATAATAAGCTGGCACTTTCATATCGTCTACTAATGGTCGTAATATTTCCCCTTTTTTTTAATCTATACATAAGAATGTTGTTTTGTTCAGATAAAAAGATGAACACGTGCATTTAAAGTCCCTTAATGCTAAAGATATGTTTTAATTTTGTATTTCTTCTGCCTCAATGCTCCCAAAAATACTCATTGGAAAATTACCTTTGGGATATCTTTTGCTTCTGTTGCTTGTTTGCAATTGATAAAGATATAGTATTTTGTATGGAAGTCAAATAACTATATTGTTAACATGTTTGCTTCTTTTATGACAAATAATTTTACATTCCGTGCTACTTTCTCTAGGTAATCTGCACCTCAATAGTTCTTTAACCATTATTTCTCCGTTATAAAACTCAAATGTTCTTTTGGAAGAAGTAAAAACAAAAATGTTTCTGAAGCATAATGTGTTTTTAAATATTTAGCATTTTGGTAAGGGATAAAAATATGATCACGTTTTTATCTATTTTCAGTGTAAAAAAGAGGACAACGACAAAGAAACGGCCCAAGGTCTTATCCTAGGTCACGGTTACAATATAACTAAAGTTATGGACATTAGTGTACCGAAAAAACTTCAGAGTAAAATAGGTCATGAGAAAATGTTCATGCTCCGGCTAAGTAACCCATGGGGGACTAAAGAATGGTCGGGGCCTTGGGCTGATGGGTAAGTAGATTTTTTTTTGGTAAATAGTAAAATATTATGATCTAAGTGTCCAACAACACCGTACATGTTACAACATATCTCAGTCTAAATAACGCTCCGCCTTTAGATCTGACCGTGACCAAATATGAAATCATTTCTGGTGACCTTTCACACAGCCAATCATCGGCGAGCTTTCATAATTTTGAAAGCGATATGGTCTCTAATTTTAACCCTGGGAAAATCAATTCTGAGTACGATTTCGAGAACAAATATGATGTTATCCATAAAGCCGACAGGTAAACTTTATTAGTTCAAGTTAATAAAATTTTGTTAATAATTACTTCAAACATTTTTTCTTTTACAAATCAACAATTTGTTTAACTTCCCCGGGAAACGGTATTTTGAATTGCTTATGTAAGCATATACAATATATCTAAAAACACAATACAATATACATTAACTAATATGTGATATGGCTGATATGTTTGATATGCCTATGCCTATGTAAAAACCGGTTTGATTTTATGGCTAAAATAGGTTTCTCAAGAAATCCGAGTTATAAAGAAAGCGAAACATATACGGTCGACATCAAACCTATAGAAAAGATATAAGAAGATCTGAACTTTAGTCAGATTGCAACATATCTGTATGTGACATACGTACAAATGATGGCGTGGCCAATGTTCATGTGTATTTGATTTCATTTATACTCGCCACCGATTGCCTATATGGCCGTGTCCTCCAGAAGGGTATTAGTCATTCTATATTTTTGGAGGATAGTGCAAGATACTGATACAAAAAGATGCCCCAATTCCAGAAGTGTCCCCTGGTTCTTTAACGTGCCGAGTGTTAAAGCACTCTTGCAGGGGCCTCGATTTAAAGTATCTGATTAGAAAAAAAAAACTGATTAGTTATTTTAGTTGGCAAGCCCAAGATCGAACCTACAATGTCGAGATTACAAGTCTCGCACTCTAACCTCGTGAGCTATGCAGTCTTGCATGGCCTAGTGGTTAACGCGGAGTATTAGTAATCGAAGGGCTGCTGACCTCGCAGGTTTAAACCTCGTCAAGGCCAAGTCGTTGTTTCCTTGAGCAAGAAGCCTATTACTGGGTGGTATTGTTCTAGCACAAGAACCGATCTGAGACTGTTTCAATGAGTTATAGCTTCCAAAACAATCAAACTAAAGTTAAATAATAATTCTGTTCAAACTAAGTGATAGCTTCCAACACTATCAAACTAAAGTTAAATAATAATTCTGTTCAAACTAAGTGATAGCTTCCAACACTATCAAACTAAAGTTAAATAATAATTCTGTTCAAACTAAGTGATAGCTTCCAACACTATCAAACTAAAGTTAAATAATAATTCTGTTCAAACTAAGTGATAGCTTCCAACACTATCAAACTAAAGATAAATAATAATTCTGTTCAAACTAAGTGATAGCTTCCAACACTATCAAACTAAAATAAGTTCGGTGTAAACTACGTACTATGCTTTACAGATATCAGACAAAAAATGATAATACAGATTTGATTCAGAAATTATTTTAATTTTCTGTTTGTAGAGCACCGGAATGGAACTCTTTGACTCGTCATGAATGGGACAAAATGGGTATCAAGTTTGAGAGTGAAGGTGAATTTTGGTAAGTTAAAGGCCCATTAAACTTCAAAAAACGGAAATATTTTAATTTTCTAAACTTTCTTTATTTTTGATGTAAAGGTACACTAACAGTATATATTTATTATACCGAACCAGCAGTTTAATGATATTTTTCGCCGCTCTGCGAGAGTCATTCTTCATTGAATGTGGCTAGGGGAGAAAACAAGAACATTACTTTTTCTTAAGTCTTTTAAGAATGCTCGCCCCTGGTTAATATTGCACGTGTGAGGATGATAGATCGAAATTACACCATATGACGTCACATAAGCATATTATGTGGGGTATAATAAATGAAAAAAATATGCACTATCTTCTCCTACTCAACTTTTCCTAAAGAAAGGAACAAAAATAAACATATATGTGCATTGTCAATACGTGATGTTATATCTAATGTGTATGCATGTCGCGATATAGCTTTTTCTAAGATAATGACGTAACAATAGAAAAATATGTACATATATATTGCAGGATGAGCCTGGACGATTTTGTCAGTAATTTTACCAATGTTGATATATGTCACTTTGTCAACACCTCCATTATTTCCCTGAAGAAATCATGGCACGAGAGCGTCTTTCACGGGGAGTGGCACGTGGCAGGAAGAAATGGCGGAAGTGACTGGAACTCAAGAACGTTTCTTAGTAATCCACAGGTTAATATAATTGAGAATTTTGCATCCTACAGTACACTATTAGAAATTAAGATTTTTTTTGACAGGTTATATGACCCTATATAAACGGTTGTTTGTAAATATAACCCGAACCTCCAGAATTTATAATACTGCCAAATTCCATTTTTACAGATAAATAAAAGTAAGATTTTTTCAGCCATGTATATCAAATTTTATAATACTGCACGTTTGTAACGTCGCTTTTTATTGGATAATCGCGACGTTTATATAAATTTATAAAGGAAACTCGATTTATTCCTCTAAAAATGGTGCTTGCTGTATTATAAATTCGTTATAAATATTTCTTACAGGTTATATGACCGTATATAAACGGTTATTTGCAATATAACCCTCACCTAGCGGCTGGGGTAATATTTACAAAAGGGCCATATAACCTGTCAAACATATTATAACTAATAAGATTATCCAATGAAAAGCGACGTATTAAAAAGTTGAAGTTTTAAGTATAATCATTTTAGTGTTGAAGCCACACTATGGTTCACAAATATCATTAATTCTTCGAGTATACCGATAGCTCTTCTAAGTTATAAACATTAATATGTGTCTACTTTTATGCCGATTTTACTTATCTTCATCCCACGTGGTGTTTGAATCAGTGCTGAGACACAAATTTAATGGCCCTTAGACTCAAGGTCCTTGTCAAGAAAAAAAAATCGCCTTGCCCGAGTTTCGTACCCGCGACTTCTATTGAGTGAAGCGACGGGCGGACATTTACCTTTATAATGCTCTAATTAATTGCAATCACGACACCACGGCCTCTATAGGAATACTTTTTTTTCTAGAGTGTCAGACTGCCTGTAAATGTCCAAAGGTCTGTGATTATAAACCTTCTGCTTTTTTTTTGGGCCAAATTCTGCATTGACCTGGCATTGCCAAGAAAGGGGTAGTGTAAATGACCTATCATGTGACGCTGGTGCTGTTACAAAAATGCAACGTGGTTTTTGTGGCGCGTGATGAATCCTTCTGTTCAAAAATAATTGTTCAGCCGCCGAACGTTCCGCTCGCGCCGGAACCCGGGATCGAACCAGGGACCTTTAGATCTTCAGTCTAACGCTCTCCCAACTGAGCTATTCCGGCTGATGGTAGCTAGGTAGAAGTTTGTATTAGATATTTGAATTTTAGCAGTATCAATTCCATTAAATGAAGTGCATGTAAATGAAATCAGGAACGCCTATAAATATGCAAATTTTATTCTCTGACGTCATCATCACACACAAATAGATCAAAAACTAAATTCTAAGGACATCAATATAAACTAAAAAAATATTTATTATGAATGAAAAGTTGTTTAATACTGAATATGATGTTGTTGTCTGTTTGCTCTACAGTATGTGTTTGATATACATGTAACTGAAATTATGTTTAATACTGAATATGATATCTTGATACTGAATTATGTCACCGAAATCTTGTTTTATACTGAATATAATGTTTCTTTGCAGTATATTATTACTGAAATGTTGTTTAATACTGAATATGATGTCATTTAAATGTAGTTTGATACTGAAAATTATGTCAATGAGATCATGTTTTATACTGAATATAATGTGTTTTTTTACAGTATGATATAACTGAAATGTTGTTTAAAACTGAATATTATGTCACTGAAATGTTGTTTAATACTGAATATTATGTCACTGAAATGTTGTTTAATACTGAATATTATGTCACTGAAATATTTTTTAATACTGAATATTATGTTCCTATACAGTATGTGTTTGATATAATTGAATGTTGTTAAAACTGAATATTATGTCACTGAAATATTGTTTAATACTGAATATTATGTTTCTATACAGTATGTGTTTGATGTTATTGAATGTTGTTTAATACTGAATATTATGTTTCTTTACAATACGTGTTTGATATAACTGAAATGTTGTTTAATACTGAATATTATGTCACTGAAATGTTGTTTAATACTGAATATTATGTTTCTTTACAGTATGTGTTTGATATAACAGCCGTGAAGGATAAGATAATGGTATCACTGGAACAATATGATATAAACATGTCCCGGCAACAGCTCGGCATTAAACTTAATGAGATTGGATTTCAACTGATGAAGGTATGTTCATGTACATGTATATAGATATGGGCTTGTTGACTGACTGACTCAATCAATGAATAAATCAATCAACCAATCTATTAATCAATCAGTCAATTAATAAATCAGTCGGTCAATCAATGAATTTATCATCAACCAGTAATTAAATCACTAATTTATCAATCAATCAATCGACCAACCAACCAACAAAAAATCAATCATAAAATCAATTAATCAATCAAAACAAATCAATCAATCAAACCTCTAACAAACAAACGAGTGTGAGAGTTAACGTACGAACTAGCAAATGAAAGAACAGATGAATGAAGGAACGAAAAATGAAACTTTTCTAAGTTAATCTTCGAATGATCTAAACAAAATGCAAAAAATGTTTTTTTTTTACATTTAAGGTTAAGGTGGAATTTTTAAGGGCATTAAGAAGCACTATCATATTAACCTGATTATTTTATATTTTCTGTTTTGTCCTACATTAAAATCTTGTATAATTCTACATTTGTTTATACATTTTACAGGTGGAAGAAAACCGCAAATACAGAATTCACATTAACGGAGATCTGATGTTCAAATCGGACTATTTAAGATCTCGTAGTGTTTTCGGGTCCATCGAGTTAAAGAAAGGACGTTACGTGCTTTTCCCGACGACAAAAGACGCCGGTGACACTGGGAAATTCATGTTACGACTCTACACATCAAGTCCGGCGTCCAGCAGGTAATTTTATTTTTGTATTGTTAGTTTAGGCCTTAAAGAATATGCTTGTTTCCCCTCTCGCAGCATATCCACCAAATTCAATTCTACCCAAAAATTATTGAAAAAAAATGTATAAATAAAATAAAATAAAATAAATAAATGAAAAAATAAATAAATGAATAAAAATGTCAATTCTTTTTATTGCATGTCTAATTATTATTATTATTGCAGACTTGAATTTTTGTTGATTTAGTTCTGAAACTTTGCATTCACTTTTTCCTTTTTTTAAGTCTATACAATTCAGATTTATTATAATTACTTTTGAAAAAAAAAAAATTTAGATTAAAAGATATTTTCCTTAGCTACATATCTACCCTGCCCAGGATGGCATGGGCCGCGGGAGGGTAAACAAAGATATTTTTAAGAATGACCTAATTAGAGTGTCCTATGTGTATTATGCTAGAACAATTATTAGTTATTAGCATATTCTTTAGCATCTTTTGACCGGAATATACCGGCGTAGCACGGTAATTATCGAGGAATGACACGTGAATATGACTGTGATAGTATTTAAACGACCTTTTCCGTCTTTCTTACAAAATATATTCTTCTGGTCACTAAATAATACTTTATTGCTACATAATATTACCATAATGTATGTCTTAAATCTATCCCCTCATACGCTTTCCATTCCGGAACTGTGCGTCACTTGCAGATTTTAGACTTGACTTAGATAAACGGCATAGATCTCTTGATACTAATGTTTCTTTAATCAAAATAGTTTCGTCTAATGAACGAAGTAGATTACTAACCAAAATATGTTTTGTTATCAGCTATGAATAATATGAAACTGGTTATTTGACCCGGTATTTATGGCTGTAATTGAAGTTTATATAACCAGTGTTTTACAGAAAACGTCACGATTACATAGTGAAAATTGACGTTACAAACATACAGTTTTTTTGGAAATAATATACTAGTAAACGTCATAATAACCGAATGGAAATCGACGTTACAAACGAGCAGTTTTATAGAAATTTATATGATATACCTGTAAATGTCACGATTGCCCAATGGAAATCGACGTTACAAGTTTGCAGTATTACAAAAATGATATACTAGTAAAGGTCACGATTGACCAATGGAAATCGACATTACAAACTTGCAGTATTATAGAAATGATATACAAGTAAACGTCAGAATTAACGAATGGAAATCGACGTTACAAACGAGCAATATTACAGAAATAATATACAAGTAGACGCTACGATTGCAAAAATAAAATAGACTTTACAAATATGCATTAAAACAGTAAAATTGTAATATCCGCAGGATAATGGGCATGAGGAAGTAAGTTGATTGAAACACCCCTTCGTTCATTTCATCTATCAGAGGCACAATTTGGCACCGTCTAAACCATTCATGTGTGACGTTTTTCTTTCATCACGATATGGTCCTAAAATTTATTGAAATTCATAATTATGCATCATTGTTCTTCCTTCGTGACTGAAATCTTGAACGTACCTTTTATTTGAGAGTTATAATCTGTGGTTTGGGCGGAAGTTTAGTGAGCATTTGAATACCTTTTTTTCTAATTTGTTACTCAGTTACATGTCAAGTTTCTGAAAAAGGTATAAGATAGTAAACGAAAATTGGGAAATTATCCTGCTTTATGATTATTAAATTGTTGTTGTGACTAGATTGTTAACAGCGTGGTTTAGCACCACTTGATGTAAACAGTTTAATAGGTACAAAACAAAAGTTCTGTTTACTTTAAGTTCATATTCAACGGCAGAATTCTTGAAGTAAAAGCTCGAGTTCATAATTTATAGTGTATCAGTACGAAAGGAAAAGAACGAATATTACTGAGGAATTTAAATCTAGAGTTATAAAATAAACACGACTTGTGCACATAATGTGAAGTTCTACAAGTAGATTTACTACTGCATGAACTTATGCCTAGATAAAAAAATGAATAATATTTTTATATGATTTAAATACTGAGTTTTTGAATATTTTTAATAGTTTTGCACAAGTAATGTCAGATTTGACCTTTTATCACTTTTTTACTAACATTTTATTATAACTTGTATAACGTTTCATCTACTAATAATATACTAATGTTTTCAGCAAAGTGTCATCGACTGCTTGGTAAGAATTAATGTCACGTGTGTCAAGCGATCAAGTACCGACAATTGACGTTACGTCACTTGTGACGTCATATTTTAATTAGTAATTGACGCTATAAGTATAACGAATGTACTCAGTAAAGTGCATATTTCCGACTGAATAAGAAGTATATGTTAGTGTTCATCCGTGCTGTTCTACAGAAATTAGAAACTTCGAAGGGTGCGATAGCGACAGGAGAATGTTTCTTATTTCTGTAAAACAGCTAAGGATGAACACTAACATATTTAGTGTCAAGCTTTATTTGGCCCTTGATTACGTCACTACGCGGTACTATGCAGCACTATGAAAAATAGAAGGCGACTATGAACGGATTTAAATCTAGTATAGACTTTTTTTCTTCTATGAAAATTAACACACATATTTTTTAAGAAATACAGCGTTTTCATTGGATGACAAATAAAGCTTGACACTAAGTTAAATAAAATCAGTTTTGCCATTAGAGGCTTGATCAAAAATGACAATATACAAAACATGGCGAACTGTCGTTTGTGCTTTTTGCACCATCAGTTCCTTTGTTTCCATTAAATGATAAATTTGAAAAATTGTGTCCATTGACAGCATTTTTGTTTTAAAGACTGGACATCTTGTATGTCATCCGACTCAAATTCTATTCCCTAAGTCTCTTACATGTAAAATGAATAATTTGATTTTAAAATTTAGGAAATAACAATAAATTGAGGACAGCAAATACAATTTTCCCCAAACTTTATACAACATACAATCTAATTACATATACGACAGCGTTGTCAATAGGATCATAATATCTTAGAAAAAAAAGGTTGAGTAAATGATACATGTTTGATAGTACCCTATTGTTTTACTGTTATTCCTTTTTACATATTTCAAATGCTTTTTTCGCTTGACACATGATAACTAGTTAATGTTTTTTTTTTCATTTTAAATATAACTATTGTCTAACTGCTTAACATCATGTCTTTGTAAAACAGGATCAATTTGCTTATAGTCAGAAAACCCTTTACAAAACCAGTTTAAATGCGTTACAAAGTCAAATTTAGCATATATGCTAATTTTCCACAGGGACGGAAGTTGTAATTAGCGCATGCGCATGAGCGTAAACCAGAGCGCGCTGTGAAAGTTTTCTTTTTCTTCAGTATACATGTGCGTGTTTTAGACAAATATATGTCATTATATATTTAAGTTTATTTTAATTAAGTTTATATAACCTTCGTAAAAAGTGTACTTTATGAGTTTTAGATTCATGTGTAACATTTGTATGGTTGTTTTTATTACTCATAGTACTGCTTCCGGTAAATAATCCTGGTATTACATGTATATCCGTTTAAAAAATATGTAAAGCAATAAAAGGTCGGAAATAGTAATAAAACTCTTTACCTGTGTGATGGTTATTGGTATAAATATAATACATATGCTTAAAAAAAAGCTAATGTTAAAATAATAATGAGCATGTTTACATAACTATACATCTAGATTAATATACATATCTTTTTTTCTGTATTTTAAATTCTTTTAATGTCTCAATAGTCTGGAGCTATTTTTGTTTTTGAAAGCGATCTTGAAATTGCTAAATTTTGTACAGGTTCCAAGCATTTTGATAGTCCTTTTTTTTCATTTTTAACCATATTTGATAAATTTCAAAGATTAAGGTGACGAAACTGTAGCAGACAAAAATTATTTTATGTACCAATCATTTTCATAAGAATTATACGTCATGAAATTCTTTGTAAATATATTATTATATCTTCTTTATTTCATAGGGAGCTAACTGAAGAATGTCCTACAGGAAGTTGCTGTGGTAAGCCCCCTGTCCAGGTGTCTACAATAACAATAGAGGGCGCTTCGGGTCTTGAAATTCCTGCAGACTCGAAAGTCAAAAGTAAGAAAGTTGCTTCTTATATGCTTTAAAATATTTCTTTTATGTGATATAACATTACCTTAACGTTTGGAATGACAAAACTTTATTTTAGACACGTTATTGTCGCATTTTACAGACATTCTTTTCCTAAAAAATACGTGCACAATCTCATACACGCAGACTATCATAATTTAACAGACGACATTTTTAGCAGACGACAATGTTCTCATCATGCAAATGGTTAATGTCTTCTGTTCAATTTTGTTATCTGGCACAAAGTATAATGACTTCGCATTGATCTTAAGATATTCACTAAAGCTACTATAAATTCATTGAATTTCGTGGGCATGCAATTTCGTGGCTTTGTAACAACGAACATTTTGGTAGGTTTTTAAATCCGTGAACTGAAACACTTTGTGCAAACAAATAAAATGCCATTAACGCAATTCATACGAATCATTTTTCAGCAGACGAAATGATATTTCGTTGAATAATAAAGTCTTGAATTAGTGCCCCATGAATAATAATGATTTTTAAATATTATGTTTGTGTCTTATAGCCATTGATCCATACGTGAAGATCATTTGCGAGGGAGAGAAAGTTGTTTCAGAGAAATTGTTAAAGACAAACAGTCCACAGTGGAACATCAAAGCAACATTTTACAGGAAAAAGCCAGATCTTGAGCCGATTACTATTGAGGTATGTTTAAATGAGTAGTGTCCAAAATGCCATCGTTATGTAGTATTTGTTCAGTTTTGGTGTTTCTGTATCTTTGGGTTTATTTATTTTGTTTGTGTTGATCTGGAATCCTCTACTCCTCGATCCTCTACAACCAATCATCTTGCCATTTAGTTTGCAAACTACTTGGTCATGATAGATGACCGATACGTAAGTTAAGTAAAAACTGGAATCTTAGGGTCATCAAACTACTTGAAAGAACTGATGGAAGGCGTGTTTTCGAATTATGAAACACTCGTGCTACTAATCAATGGAGATAACTGCTGCAGACTGTGATAGAAAATATATACGATTATTATCACAAATTTGTTTTAAGTATTTCTATGAAACGGCAATAATAGAAATTGGTAACTTTATAACATTTCAGTTTTTGTTCTGATTTTATAAATAAATAAATAAATTAATTGATAAAATTGAACTGTATTTTGACGCGTGTACACTGATATAGAGGTTGTTGGGTCTCTGCAATTAGAAACGACGGAATGTGAAGGAGATATCGCCTTATAAAATGTTGCCAAAGTTTACCTTTGTCAGAACAATTTCTAGTAAAGTCTACTCTTTAATTCTCTATTTTCTAAGATTTGGAACTTCTTCTTTCTCAGATTTGGAAATTCTACTTTCTTACATTTAGAACTTCTATTTTCTCAGATTTGGAACTTCTATTTTCTTAGATTTAGAACTTCTATTTTCTCAGATTTAGAACTTCTATTTTCTCAGATTTGGAACTTCTATTTTCTCAGATTTAGAACTTCTATTTTCTCAGATTTAGAACTTCTATTTTCTCAGATTTGGAACTTCTATTTTCTTAGATTTAGAACTTCTTTATTCTCAAATTTAGAACTTCTACTTTCTCAGATTTAAAATTACTACTTTCTCAGATTTATTACTTCTATCTTCTCAGATTGGAGACTGTGACTTTCTTACATTTAGAACTTCTACTTTCTCAGATTTAGAATTTCTACTTTCTCAGATTTGGAACTTCTTTTTTCTCAGATCGGGAACTTCTATTTTCTAAGATTAAGAATTGTTATTTTCTCAGATTTGGAACAGTAACATGATGATAGATGATTTTATGGCGGAGGCGAGGGTGTTGGAGCCAGGTAACGAGGAGGGAGAGAAGAAAAAATGTGATTTATTTGGAAGAAAGAAAGAAAAAGACGCCATCCAACCAGGAAATCTTCATGTTTTCATAAAATCTAGTAACGATCTGGCTTACTTGTAACTTGTGAAGATATCAGCGCTGTTTTTTTACCATGAACGTTGCATCACTTTGATACACCATTTGATACGCCTTACTTTTTCTACTCTGAACTCTGAATATATATTTTTGTTAGACCTTTTAAAATGTCCTATTTTTTAAAAAAATTTGGAGGTGGATGGTTGTGTTACAATTTAGATACCTTGTTGTTTTTTTTTTTTTTTTTTTTTTTTTTTTTTTTTTTTTTGTTTTTGTTAAAATAGATAAAATGTCATATAGGATTATAGACCAGGGGCATAAGTGTGACTGTTAGATAAATTAAGTGTTTGGAAACTTGACCGGATCCCCCAGAATCGAGAAGTTTAACGATGTTTAAGATAAATTGGAAAAAAATCAGACACCATAATTTTATACATAAAAAGACCCCAAATAATCAATGATTTGATGTAGAAAAATCCCTTTCATTTCACTAATAAGCACATATTACAATAAGGAATGCAAGATTAGAAAATTCCTTATAGCAATATATTACAATATTTGACTTTTATTTATTTTATTTTTTTTTTTTGGGGGGGGGGGGGTTAGTTGAATTAGGAATTTTCTCGTCGACATTGGGAAATAACTTACTTTTTGGCATTGGGAAATTGAAAACGTTTTCACTTCAATTACATAACAAAAGTTGAACATTTTATTTATTAACCAACTGTGATACGAGATTCAGATATTGTACATATCAAGATTTGTGTTAATTTATTGTTTATGTGCATTTTGAATATTATATATTTGTTCATGATATGTATGTATTCGTTTCGTGTATTTTGTACAAGAATCGTTGGAATTGTTTGTTATACATTACATGTTTTTTTCTTCAAAACTTATGTCTAGACTATTTTTGCTCTTAGTGTTGATTTGTTGCTATTTAAGATCATACTTGAAAAGTTCATAGTACTGATGTGTTGTGTGTTATATAGGTTATGCATTTAAGGAGCACATCTTTAGTAATGGTGTTTTTTTACGCTATCCAACGGTGAGTTTATGTTTGTACAAAGTTGTTGTCATAAGTATAGAGCCAGTATACAGGCACATTCCAGTATACAGCCAAGCCAGTATACAGGAACATTCCAGTGTAGAGCCAAGCCAGTATACAGGCACATTCCAGTATAGAGCCAAGCCAGGTTACAGGAACATCCCAGTTTAGAGCCGAGCCAGGATACAGGCACATTCCAGTATAGAGCCAAGCCAGGATACAGGCATATCCGTACGATATGACCAACCTATATACTATCTTATATTTTAATTTTAGTAATAAAACTCGATAGTTCCTTAAACACCAAATGAACTGATTTAGATTTAAAGGTAAACAGGACTGTTACTCATTTACAAATTTTCTGTAATTTCCGTTCAAATCCGTTCGAGTAAGGTTTACAATGTACTGGTAATGGGCAAGGTGTTCCGGATGGTGTACTTATGACATACATAGGATAAGGTAAAAAGAGTACTATGGGTTGTTATTTTGTTGTATATAAAATTCAGTACGTCATTTCGTCATGTATATAAGTTTGTATTTGTCATTAGAAAGATACAGTGCCTTCTGTGTTAATGTCCTGCAGTAAAAATTGTTTCTATGACTGTTTTATTGTTGTTCTGTCATAATATTATTGTTAGGATTTCAAAAAAAAAAAACGCCAAAAAATACCCATGAAAACCCCTAAACTCTTTACGACGATTTGTTGAATTATTTGTATAATTCTTAACTTCCTTTTCATTATATTCAGCGAAACAATTGAGATCATTGTCAATAAAACAACAGTTGACTGTCTAGGAGTTCGCCATATTGGTATCTCTTTTCGACTAATGACGTCACAGTGAGAAAACACCTTTTCATGAGTGTTTAAAAAATGTACCGAAAATAGACAATTTACGAAAAAGTGCATAAAGAAGGCGGGAACGGTCCAGAATACTACAGATATTACCTCTAAAGTATTCTACATTTTCCTGTGAGTTAGGAGTTGCAAAGGTTATAATTAATATAAGTTTCAAATATATAATTTTCATTTTTATATAGTGGTGTTATAGTCTTTTGTCATCGTCTTATATTTTTGAATATTTCCGTCCTGAATCCATACATATCCGTTTTTAGTATTTTTTGTTTTACACATTTTACTTATACTTTTTTTATATTTTTCTAATATTTGTTAAGTTTGATATTTGTCTGTGATGTTGATAAAGAAATTGATATATATTATTTTTCATATTTCATACAAGTGGATTTTACACACATACAAATATTATATAATATTATATTGACTAAATTAAAAGCGAGTAAGTGTCTGAATGCCATGATTTCGGACCCCATTGAGCATAAGAGCCGCCATATTTGATTTTTGTTCAAATGATGACGTCACGGTGGAAAAACTTTTCTCACGTGACACAAATGTTTGAAAAATGTCTGAAAATAAAAATGATTACGAAAATTTTTTACCGATATTACGCTGAATAAGTCGATATTACAATTTAAGGGTTACTTTATTTTTTCTTAAACATCAAATCTTTCACAATTTTTGTGGATTCGGCATTTTGCGGGGGAAATTAAACCATTTTTAAAGTTATTTTTATGTAGTTGTTGAATTCAATTTCGAAAAATGTATAATTATTACACAGTAACGGTTGATCATGTTTTTTTTCTACGTCACCACTTTAGTTTCTGTAATTGTTCACATACATGTAAATCTACGGAAAATAAACATGTTTTACAAAAAAAAAATGTGTTGAATTGTGTTTTATCATTTTATTTTGTTGACTGAAGGGCCATTCAATGTTAAGCCTTCTACTGTTATCATATTTGGTCATTCAACTAAAGCTTTCTGACAATTTATATGTTGTTGTTATGGATGTTACTATGACGGAAAGGTTAAAGTAATAAAAATGTACTGATAAATCAAGTCTAATGTTAATAGTTGAACACTGTATGAAGATTTTTAAGATGGTTAAAGGTTCACAGGAATAGTGACTCGGAAAGTTCGTTAGTAATTATGACAATTGTTACCTCCCTTGATAATAAGCATGAACATTCTACAATACTTGTATATATACAATGTATAATGTATTTATCAAAAAGGCAAAACCTCCAAGCGAGCATTTTTACAGAATTAAATTAAATAATATATTTCACTATGCTGAAGTCACTTATAACGACCATTTCATGGTTAAAATGCTCTCTAGATTGAATCCATCCATCCGTCGGAGAACACAAATTCACTTAAAATCAAATTTCGGGCTTGATATTTTCTTTTCGGGAAAAGATGTCGTTAAACGGAAACCTAATATTGACTCGGCGTCTATTTCTTTGTATTCTATATTGATGAATAAAGTGCTTATAAATGTTATTATTTTGACTGTAAATTATTAAAAAATATGTACAGTATGCTTAAATCAGTCAAAAATTATCGTACTTTATGATTAGGCCTAATTCATCAAACGATCGTAAACGTGCTAAGCTTCCCGTTTCGGGAAAAGTACTTTAATTTGAATTGATGGTAATCGGCAAAGCATTCCGAATGTCAATTTGAATGGGAACCATGATAAGACGGGAAACCAAAAATAAAATAAGAATAAAAATACATTATTCCAGCATGTTTAAAAAAAATGCAGGTAACTTGCTGGTACTGATTACCGGTTTGTTCCAAAAATAATATGACAGGGAACCAAAATAACCTCTAAAGGAGAGCAGGCAACATTTTAATTTATTACCCATAATTGCGATGTACTTTCCTACCATCACCTTTGAAGATACGTTCTCGTTACTGTTACGCTCGCTTTGTTAGCTTAAAATATACATGTATATAAAAAAAACACTTTCACATTAAGAAAACAACATTTCTTTATTATGTATTGTGCAATAATTAGAAAGTGTTAGTTAAAAGATACAATCATATAAACAGCATTCATTCAAGTGATTTTCATATAACACAACTGAAAACTTAAAGGCACATTATGCCTCAGATATAAATATTTTTTTCTTTCTTTACAAATTTCAAACATGTAAAAAAGTAGTGTTGAATGCACTTTTTTGATAAAACTAGCATGATTTAAATAAAGTGGTAGTTTGACTTCTGCAAAAAAAATAATTCACCATAATTACTGCACTAATTGCCCAAATGCAAAGGATGCAAAAGATGACTCAATCATATTGCCAATGAGTCACGGTTTAGAACCTGTTACATGACATCAAAAATAAAAGACCTTTAACGCTTTATGAGTCTTTAAAATAAAATTTGATTATTCTTTAACTTCATGGTAATATTATTCATAAACTCTCATACATTTTGAAAGATTTCGATTCTTTCTACAGCAAAAGCAAACATCCATGTTTCATTACATACATTGAGAGATGATGTTAATATATTTCAATAAGTTTCTCTAAAATATAGTTACATAAGTGTAACTGTAAAAACAGATATTTACGCACGGTCAGATTTTTTTTACTTATTGGTGGTTTTGAATATTGACGAATGTACAAAACAAAATAAATAACAATAAAAACAACAACGTGAAACATGGAATATATTGTCAGGAAACATGATAATATTACATATATTTTCATGAGCCAGAACGGTTTGTGAAATTTATAGCTTGATGTTAAGTGCAAATATATTCCATATTTCACAAAAAACCGAAAAATTAACCTTTATATTTAATTTTACATTCAAGAAAACAGTTGTTTACGAATACACCTATTTGGTATGCAGTTGAATTGTAGAGCGCAGTAATACATCAATTGATTATTTATAGGTGCATGACAAGGTTCGAATTCAATACATAATTTCTTTCAGCCATAACGGTCTTGAAATATCATACCGAGATAATTTCCCTTGATTAAATGAATAGCTGAAGCTACTGACATTGCAAAAAAGAAACATCTGAGAAAGTAGTCTCAAAAATAAAATATGAGTTTTGGCTCCGCCCACTTTCATATTTGTTTTTTTAAGATAAGTTTACCAAGATCTATTTTTTGTAGAATCCAGAGCCTCAAAATAGTAAAAGTTGTAAAATTAAGTATCTATTAGAATTAGTCATTTTTTTTTATATATTCACCGGTATGCATTTTTTTCTGAGAGCTGGAGCCCAGAACATATGCCTGTCTGATTTTCACTTGATTTAACACTCCTTGGCTGCAATTGAATTCTATCTTCTTAAACATTTTATTTATTTTTCTATTGCATTTCAAGAAAATTTCAGGTAATCTAACAACATCAAGTTCGTGTACTAAATGTCCATTCTGAGCAAAGGTTGCGCCCAGCAAGCTGAACTTCATGTGTAGCAATGATTTATCTTACAATTTAAATTTTATTTATACATTACTGATTATGATAAACTATCAAGTTGATAAATGATTTATTATATTTTAACAGTTTGTGCAATTAGAAACACTTATATGTTATATAGGACAGTGACTAGTCTATAAAGAATATCATATATGTGAGTGCTTGTTGCCATTTTCACTTTCTCAGAAATATTTACACCTGTATGCTCAAAACATTCTATAATTGTTTAAGAGTCCTACACTATTCACATGGACACATGTCTAAATTCACATGATAAGCTTCTGTATGTGCACATAACAATTCTATTCTTTGTAAATCAGGAATGCTCGTTCTCTGCATGCACACTGTCACCCTGGAAAAGAAAAGGGTACAAAGTATTATTTTTTTGTGTAGAGCTGCTAATATCAAAGCACTAAAGGTACTGATTTAATTTAAAAATTAAAGCTTTGTTCTGAGAATGTTATGCAGGATGTTCTGTAAATTTTGTGATTTTTTCCCATATATTAGCAAACTATAGATGTAATAGTGTGGAATAGTTTCAAAGGCCTCATATTTTGCTATTAAATTGCAACAAAATGGACACTTACCTAGAGAATATGGTGTCTGTGTTATTTACCAAATTTATATTTACCAGTATAAAAATCTCAAAGCAAACAAGAACATTGGAAAGTTGTATTAAAAGATTTGATTGTATCAGGCTGCAACCTCCTAAAATGTGCTGTTCACTAGTCCGTATCACAATATCTCTAGAACCACTTTGTTTGGAGCCATGACAATGAACATTGCCAATGAACCATTTCATAAACAGTGCAGAACTGTACTTATATGTTTTTCTTCGGACAAGAAATTTGTTAATCACCTAGTTCCATATAAATGTACGAGCCTGTGGTGAAATTTTATCTTTTGATGACATTTCATTTCGAAACCCCCCAAACTATTTGAGTATTAATGAATTTCTTGCAATAACGCTTTTTAAATCTTTTGTTGGTTACGCCAACGCAGAACTCGGTCACGTTTGTTTGTCAATGATAAACCTTTTACATTAAAAGTACATATTTCAGTTGAAGACATTATATTGACTAAAGATTCATTCGTAAGTTTGTGTTTACCGACTGGAGTCTATAATGTTCATTTTTGAATGATTTTATCTTCAACAATTTATATATCATGCTTAGATGTATAAACAGCAGATAGAAATACATAAGTAAAGAGATTATATTGAAATACAGTTTGTTCTTTTACATGAATGGCAAAAAGTAAATAAGTACGATTTTCTTTTAGTTGAATATTTAGCTTCAGCAATAAAATCTATTAATAAATGTAATTCATGGACGCTTTATTCGTATACACAATATTTCCTTTTCTAATTTTAACAGTTATCTTTAAAAACAAATAGAACGATCAAAACATGACAAAACAAACAAAACACAAACAACACACAAAATCAAAACAAGTCTATCAAAAGAAGTAAAGTATGTCTATATAAAAACATGTATAACAATATGTCGAAAAAGATGTATCAGTTTACATATATTTTTGTTTTAATCTTCATGGTAACGAATTTAAGTAACAACGGTGTATTTTGTTTAGTGAAAACCAAAAACATCCGATTTATGCATATATTCACAATAATACATTTTTTGTTAGACTAAGATAGCACCGCAAATATTGAAACGGCACTAATTTTATTTAAATAAATGTGTTTGTACTCGTATAGTTAAAAAAGAGAAAAAACAGCAAAACAACTATCCACTATATTTTCGCAATGAAAGTTTTAAAAGATGAATTGGCACAATAAAAATATTCGTTCATGTTTAATTATTCAATGACTTTTTGTCATAATTTTGACATACCTGAAATAATAAAGAAAATGATATTTTTGAAAATGAGGTACATGTTGTTAAATTTCTCTACTCCATTTTATTACAGCTCAGACCAGCCTGAATTAAAGAAGTTACCCCTGCCGCTATCCATGTCAGTATGGGTATGGTAACATTTTCTATAGTCTAAAGTCGCGATGCTGTACGACAACGCCGACGGGACGAACGATAATAACTTGATGGCTGAGAGCCGCCAAAGATGAACGATAGGCTGAATTTGGCGTCCCGACCGTGCCATTATATTAGATTACTTTTGTCTTGAATAAAAACAATTTTGCTGCACGTTATATTTTGAAATTCATTTTCTAGAAGGGTATTGAGACTGCAATACAAAACAAGAAGTATCTTTAAAAGATACTCGGTCGAAATAAAAATGGTTTTCATGCAAAATTATGTTATTTCTAATCTTTCAATATAAAAAGATATGTAAGCAACGCCTGCATAGCAATTACAAAATGATTATTTCTTGTAGCTAAGAAAATACCCATTTTGTGAAGATTGAAATTGAATTAAAGCAAAATGATATTGATGATCTTTCAAAGAAGGAAACTTTGTATTTTAGATGTCCCTTTAACTTGATTTACGTTCAAATTTTGTAACCATTTTCAAATTAACCAAAACGTTAAGAACTATTCTCATACCTGTACATTTTATTTTAGAACCATCCTTTATTTGTTATTTTAGAGTGGCAAAAGATATCCCTTTCATTTTATTTTAGAGCCATTATTAAAATGGTAAGAACCATCCATTAAGTAAATGCACAACAACACGCTGTTGGCGTACTTCGCTAGAGACAGAACAACAAGACGACAGTGCGTTGGCGCATTTCGCTGACAACAAGACGAAAAGGCGACAACGCAACGCGCAAAGTGTACCAAATCAGTCCCCATACTCTATACTAACGTTTAATTGGCACAAATTTGCACGTTTTTAATATGCGTGACTCGGGATACAACGCTTCAACAGCGAAAATGCAATGGTGGCCCCAATAAATGCGTATTTCTTTAATAAATCTTTAAATGTCATTTAATATTTACCTCTCACATAGCAAATATACCCATCTGCCGGCACCATTTCTGGGTCCCGGCATCCAACACATTTCTTTTCCGACGGTTTGTAGAATGCAGCCAAACAAAACTCATAGCGAGTACACTGAATTGCGCATTGAATAATGTTTATTACATTAAGTCCAATGAAAACAGTTTCGGATTCATGGCACGTTAACCCGTCATAACTTTCATCTTTCCTGTAACTGATGAATTCAGCAGAATAAAGTAGGCAAACCGAAATGCCCAGAACAAATACGAAAAGGATATTAGCTGACGCCCTGTTGCCCATGATTTGACATCTACAAACGTACAGAAGTCCGCGTCTGTTATATCAGGAAAGGTAGTTGGTTATATTTTGTCACTACGCATGCGCAGGCTCACTTTGTCACAGTTCATCTCTCACTCGGGCATTTGTTGCGACTCAATCTAATATTTGTTATACTGCGCATGATAACTTTGTCAATTATGGTTAATTAAGGCATCAATAATTCAAGAATGTACTTTTTGTGTGTCCTTTTAATTGCAGTTATTTCATCATATATTTCGAGTTAATTAACTGTTTGTTAATTCATAACTAAGGTTTTAATTTGTTTGAAATACCTGGCTGACAGAATATCTCCAGTTGTCTCAGACGAGATATATATTCAAATTAAAAATCAGCACGTGTAGACATAAGATAACATAACTTTAAAACCACCACCTTGACTTTGCTTATATTGATATTAAAGTAATCAAATCTTATAAAAGTAAATTGCGGCTTTGATGAAATTTATGGAACAGAATTAATGCATTTATTCCATCTTGCTTTATGATATCGGAACTTACATTATGCTTGCTTCTATACTTCTTTATGACAATGAAAACCTGCGTTTTGCTGAATTCAATCATGCCTTATGATTACTGAATGCACTTTCATGTAATTGCAACCTTGTGTGTTCCCTACTAAACCATCAAACTCACATATTTTAATATGCTATATGTATAGTTGAATCTTTTTTTAAGGACAACGTATTATGTTTGGTGTTTAAGATAACATTCTTTATATCTATATGTAACATGGTAGTTGTATCTTTAATTTGCTATAAATCTGCCACTTATATTGTCGACATTATGTCAAAATTAACTATTCATTTTGAACAATAATTGGCGAATTTGATGTGTCTTAGCATTCATATGCTTCAATATATTCACTGATTACAAATATAATGCAATACATGATCACAACGCATCGACAACGAAGATGACAACGATAGCGATATTATAGTCGCATGTGACAGTACGCACTAAGCAGTTGGCAGTAAGCATAATGCGAGTTGCAATAATTTGTGTTCATATTATGACAGCAGGTGTCGCTTTGTCGGTACATCCCGTTATTTTCCGGATGATCCCGTATTTTGGCACGTGGAGTAAACAAAGTTACGTCCACTTTATATAGGGGCGTATACAGAACAGTGTTAGTTGGTGACTGACATGTAAATTTACTGAAAAACAAGAGAACACGATGCGACAGACGAAAAGTGCGTGGTTTTGAAGATTCCGCCAGCATGTGGAAAAAAAGTTATATATGTCTCTAATAACTCATCCTACAAGTGGCAACTCACCTCTTATACAATTGTTTACACTTCTTTTGAGCGTGTGTGATAAGTGAAATTGAATTTTATCAAACTTAAGGTGGCACAAAGGTGACATGTGTGTGTTTTTATTTATCTCGTGTGCACGAGATATTGTGTGGTGGCCATGGGTTACTAAGTCGTGGCCACGAGATAGTTAAGTCGTGCGCACGAGATACTGTGTCGTGGCCACGAGTTACTAAGTCGTGGCCACGAGATAGTTAAGTCGTGGGAACGAGATACTATATCATAGTCACGAGATACTATGTCACGGCCACGAGTTACTAAGTCGTTTAAGTCGTGGGAACGAGATATCTAAATCATGCAGACGAGATAATAATTATATATATTTAATTTTACAATATTTTAGATTTTTTTTGTAAAATAAAATAAATATAATTTGACTTCACACAAACATTGTGCTTTAAATCCTTTACACTGTAAGTGGGCAGTATGAAATAACATGTATAGTGTTATTACAAAAATATATATGGAAGTTTCTTTTACTTTAACTTTACTTGACCCGTAATAAGGAAAGCAGATTCCTATACATTATGTGTATGTGTTTTTATTTAAATAAAACATATTTAGTAAGAATTTTATAAATTTCAATAAATTTCTGTGATAAAAATATATTACTGAAAGATGTGCATAGTATATCTTTAAGCACAAATGTATGTGAATGTGGTGGTGTGTGCGGGATGTCTGATCTATAATCAGACACACATATGCCCAACATTTATAATTGACTATGCACATGTCACAAAAATAAACAACTTCCTTCTTTCCTTATTGTACATGTATATTTTAATGTAATTACATACCTATTCGCCACTATTAGTGACTCTGAGACATTTATTAAGTTAAAAGGCCAATTAATAAGTTTTGCTTTTAATGTCCAAGTCATTAGATAAAGACCTTCGCAATCGCAGTACCTGGGCAGGTGCTTATAACAACTGGATGACAGCATTATATGTTTTGATAAGTGAGTACACTACGACCACTATTGCATGAAACTTACACGTATATATTCCATCCAAGCTCATCAACGTATCTTTGGGGGTAGGTGCAGCCCTTAAGCCAAGGCCTGAATCCGCCACTGTACGTATAACTGCCCCATTGAATAACTGTTTACGAGCATATTTTTTCTATTAGACTGTATACATAATACATGTATAAAATTATATTGCATAATCCTTACTACTTGTATTTATATTCTTTCCACTGCAAGTTATGTATTAAGCGCTTGGTACGTATTTATAGCATTGTCGCCCTCTGTATTTTAACGTATAACCACGATAGCCCTAACGGTATTCCGTAATATATACATGTACGGAAAATTCCGATGATAGGCGAATCATGGAAAAAATCCGTTGATATCGATAACAGAGTTCTCGCCCCTTAACAGTTCACAAATCGCTAGACATTGTTTAAATTGTTTATCATAATGTAAGATGATCAAACATAATCCACAAAGCCTCAGACACCGAGCTTTATTAAGCATAAACACTGAATAATGGATATAAGCGAAAGCTAATAGTAATCACGCCATGCGAGCTGTAAATCAAATAAGTCACATTTTAACAAAAAAACTAAACCGTAAATAGTTTGTATAGAGCATGAAGAAAGGTAGCTTATACATAAAGGTATATGACGTTAACATTTTAGTATTCCAAATGGCTTGTTCCAGTTTAATAGTTATCACTCAATGAAAGAATTGGTCACTACGAAATGTTTGAATGAAATAATGAAAAATGGAATCCAGAATAATGCAACGTTTAAATATCATAAAGCAAGATGGAATCAATCACAATGCAAGTTCTAATGTCATGTAGCAAGATGGAATTAAGCATAATGCAAGTACCAATGTCATCAAGCAAGATGGAATCAAGCATAATGCAAGTTCCAATGTCATCAAGCTAGATGGAATTAAGCATAATGCAAGTTCCAATGTCATCAAGCAAGATGGAATAAATGCATTAATTCTGTTCCATAGAAATTAAAGATATACTATGCCCATCTTTTGGTAAAATATTTTTATCTTAGAAATGCATTGAAATCCATGAAATTCTTACTGAATATGTTTAATTTGAATAAAATAATGAATAAACTATGTATGGGAAGCTGCATTCCCTATTACGGGTCAAGTAAAATTGGTCTTTTCTTAAAAAAACTGCCAGTTTTTTTAATGACACTATATATTCATATGGTGACTACATATAGTGTGTAGAGTTCAAAACATATCATATCTACCTTAAATGAATTCCAAACATGTTTATTTTATACATACAAAGAGACTGTGTAGCAATTATTAATATTTTTTAAAATACAATTTGAGTATAGTATATCTTTAATGAAATAAATTTGCCCTACTGATTATGATAAAATAACTGTTGTATAAAATTTAATTTTGTATAGGATAAAAAAACAACAATAAAAAAACCCAAACAGCAACAACATTTCATCCGGTGAAAATGTCATGCTTATTGCCGGAAAAGCTCGAAAATTAATATTGTATAGACAAAACGCAAAAACCCTGACAAATTCTGTTTTACGATTTTGAACCCTTTTGAATCGGTAAATTAAATAGAAAATCTAACGTCATTTTTCTCTTTCTGTTTTATTATAAACTTTACGTACCTACGTTATCAAAAGAATATCAAAAGTATACAAAAGAATGAAATATTAATTCAAAAGCTAAAAAAATGTAAATTATCAAAATACTGATACAAATGATTGTGGTGGCAGAGATAAGGGTACTGATAAGGGGAGATCACTAGAGGTTGGACAGTTGGGCTAAAAATATAGTGCCGTTTAATAATCGGATATCAGATTTTAGTTTTATGGTAAAAGTTTTATATCGATTTCATAATACAGATTACGTCTGTAAGTTTACGTCTAAAAATGAGCTGATAAATAAGTTTCACCCGGGATTCAAAATGGGTTTTTGAACTATATGTTTGTTTTGGACGTTTTAATTGAGCTGTTTATAGAAAAGAAAAAAGACACATTATTTTGAGCTTTTCTATATTTAAAGGGTGCGTTTGACATCGTTTATCTGAAGAGACTATGCTCGCAATAAAATAGATTTTTTTAGATGTTAAAATAATCATTTACAATAATACCAAATCTTGAATATTTGCAAACGGGAATACTTTGGACTTTTTCGCCATGTAATACCGGCGTAAGACAAAGGGAAACGTACCTCCCCTATTATTTTCATTATACTTTAATTATCTGCATGGTTTTATTCTAGACATTTATTTCTTACATGGTGTTAGATGTGAAAGATACACTCTAGATAACAATATTTTAAATGATGTTAAATTGGCTGCTTTATTACACAAAATATGTAGACGACAAAGTTATTCCATTTGAATCAGATTTATAAGTAGTGTTAAACGACTATGTGTATGAAAAATAGTCCAAAGAAACATAGTGTGATCAAAACATATTAATGTTAAGTACTTCTTAGACAAAGATGCACCATGCTAATATTTTCAAAAGTGGTTCTCAGAAACTTGAACTTTCTCAATCTGATTTAAATCAGCTCAAATAACGCTCCGCTTTTAGATCTGACCGTGATCAAACACGAAATCATTTATGGTGACCTTTCACACAGCCAATAATAGATGAGCTTTCATAATTTCAAAAGCGATGCAGTTTTTTTTAACCATGGGAAAACCAATACTGAGTATGTTATTTACACAATTTAGAATAGAATAGAACAAACATGGCGTTGTCCATATAGTCGAAAGGTAAACTTGCAAAACAATCTTGCCCATTGTAAAAGTGACTCTATTATTTCAAGTAAATGTGTTAAGAAATACTTCAAACATTTTTTCTTAAAAAAACAACAATTTGTATATTTTCATGGATAACGTTTATTATACTTCTTCAAATGCCTATTAAAATCGGTTTGATTGCATGGCTAAAAATAGCTTTTTCGGGCAATCCGAATTATAAAGAATGCGAAACATATATGGTCGTCGAAGAAATAAATAGATCTGAACTTAAGTTAAGTTAACTTAAATCCCGTCAGTAGTTTGTCCTGTGAAAGCCGGACAGGATATTAAGATCTGGTGGCCATATTGTGCAGCGAAGCGGCATGTGCTGGCGATATGCACAACTAGGGATGGTACTGATCATTCCTGTGAAAGATCGTCAAAATCCTGCCAGTAGATTGATCTGTGAAAGTCTGGCAATATTTTTCTATTTATAGCTCTGTTGGCCATTTTCTGCATCGAAACGGAACGTATGCTGGCGATATGAACAACTAGGTATGGGACTGGTCACTTTTGTGAATGTTATCGAAATCTCGCCAGCAATTTGATCTGAGAAAACTTAATGCAGACCGACGAACAGACAGATAGACAAACAAAGACAAGGTCTGAACTCTTTGGAGACTATCTAAAAAGTAAGAAAGTAATATCAATATTGCCATTGAAGTGAACAAAAAAGAGGACTGAAATCGTTGGAGGCTATGTACAAAGTAATTTCACTGTTGCCAATGAAGTGAACAAAGAAGAGGACTGAACTCTTTAGAGACTATCTAGAAAGTAAGGAAGTATTTTCAATGGTGCCAAGGAAGTGAACAAAGAAAAGAACTGAACTCTTTGGAGATTATTTAGGAATTAATGTCAATGTTGCCACTTAAGTCAACAAAGAAGAGGACTGAACCCTTTGGAGATTATCTAGGAAGTAATATCAATGTTGCAACTGAATTGAACAAAGAAGAGAACTGAACTTTTTGGAGACTATCCAGAAAGTAATGTCAATGTTGCCATTTTAGTGAACACAAAAGAGGACTGAACGCTTTGGAGACTATCTGGAAAGAAAGAAAGTAATGTCAATGTTGCAAAGGAAGTGAACAAAGAAGAGAACTGATATTTTGGAGAGAGATTATCTAGAAAGTAATGTCAATGTTGCCACTGAAGTGAAGAAGAGGACTCATTGAAGACTATCTAGGAAGTAATGTCAATGTTGACACTGAAGGGTAAAAAGCTGAAAAAATGGGAATACAATGTGAAAATAAGTTGTGATTGCCAACATAATTGTATAGTCATGTTTCCCAGTCAGTTGAAATACGCCGATTTTTTTCAAAGAATCTGGAGAAAAAACAAAGAAGTGCAATAAATTGATAAGGATAGTATACACATCCAAAAGAGGCTGGCAAACAGGTCAGCAGTACGCGTATGAAATCTTACAGGTGTACAGGTAAAATGGTTTCATATTTGTATCAATATTGGCCTGATCATGCTGGAATTCGATTTTCGATAAATTTACTTTAGTGACATGATATTCCCATTCATCAATTTCGTGACAAACACAAATTGTTCTAAAAAGCGTAATATATGCAATGGTGCGTGAAAACTTAATGTTGGGAAATGACAACGTCAGTGATTATTCTAATACCTCTTATACCAGCCTGACTCTTGATCGCAGCAGTCATTGCATGGATTTGAATTAAACTAGTACACTCATGCATGTACATGTAATGTATTTTGGAGTAGATTTGCCATCTTAGCCTATTGATTTATTCGTACATTTTCTATCCCATGTAAGTCTAATGACTTATGTGGCACGTTCATCATATAGATGTTGCTTTCTTTTAGAAAAAGTCATTATTGCAGGGTTGGCTGGTACGCCATCGAACAGCATTCACAGTGTTATTCTTAAACCTACGTCAGTAAAAATAATACATCAGTTTGATACAAAGCTGCGGAGGTCAAATTATCTTAAATGAACATGAATTTAGCGACAACAGTCTATCTCATACCAAATTACGCGCAAAGTGTGGGCAAATCTACCCCGACATTACCGGGTAGTATAACGTTATGCTATTAGGCTCTGTTGGGTGTTAGAATAATACTGACGTCAACTTTTTGCAACATTGCGTTGCCATGTACTTTCGTGTTTTTTTTTGCACGTGCGTAGAATTCCTGTTTCCTTTGAAATTAATGAAGTTAAGTAATTGAAATATCTTATTATGTCTCTCAACTGTATCTAGTGTACTTTGTAGGATGCTCGAGGCAATGTTAGATACCATTTATAATACATGCTTATAGGAATTTTACGTGTATGAGTCTAATACAATTGCTACAGAACGCGAAGATTAAACTAATATAGCAAAGGCCGAGAACAGATCTTGACGGAAAAAGAGGAGTTACATCACAAGCAAGTCCTTCTCCTTTCGGGAACAATTCTCAGTTTACTATACCCAGCGTTGCATTAACATTTCTACAATGTGGTGGGCGAGGTGTGTCTACCAAACCTGGTATCAGGAGGTCTCGTTCCTAAACAGCATTTTAAAGAAGTGAAATCGGGAGTTGTTTTACCTACGGCGCGTTTACATTCTGGAGTAGAGATTGAGCAATTGGGAAAACTGCAGCAGAATGATCATACACTAGAACCTTATAAACCCGTCCATATGCATCAAGATGAATATAATTTTGTTTGAGTAAAGAAATGACATAGATCAAGCAATATACAAAAGATCTGTCATGAATACGAAGGACAGAAACAGATTGTAGTAAATGAAAGAGCTTCAAAAAAAGTTAACTTGGTTTTGGAACATCCATAGGATCTTGTGAAATTATACTTGGTACTTTGTTAAAATTGGTGTAAAACTTCTCTTTTTACTGTGCCTGGAGCAAGGTTTATAAAGACTAATATCGCAAATATTCTTCTTCTGCGCATCTGTCGAATGTTTCACTTTCGCTCTTTTTACGAGAGTGTATTCATTGAGCTGCGAAATGAGATAAGAGAGACCGAATTTGTTTCACAGTCAATTTGTAACAGTCAATTTATGATCCTATGTATAAAATACAATTCAAGTGATTGTGTATTACTACCTTGAATAGTTAATCCCTTTTAACATATTTCAACACAAGGGAGTGGAAAACAAGTAATTTTAGATTTGTGGCATGTTACTAAGCATTTTATGTAAAATATTGCAGTTATATTAACCCTTTCACTGCCATGGGGACGACTTATGCTGTCCCTGTTATTTTTGGCGTAATTGCCATATGGACGGCTTTAGCCGTTTCTATAATGATATTATTAATAATAATAAATTAATAATAAATAAAATAAAAATAATAATAAATATAAAGAAAATTATACCATCGAAAATAATTATTGTTATACTCACAGATTTGGAAACACATATAATTATATAATTATTATAATAATAACAAATAATAACAATTATATTAATTAATAAAATAGTAATTTCTTAAAAAACCTTCTGGCAAATAGGTGATCAATAAAATAACAACCCTCTGGCAGCGAAAGGGTTAAGATTTGATAATTGTTTGGAATGATCAAAACAGATATAATAGCTTTTTTTGTGTGAGTTTGATATTCATTCAGCCTCTAACTTTGTTAATTTTTTTCCACATTTATTTCTTAATTATTTGGACTCTAAATGAAGGTCTGTGACACTTTTATAAATATTTGGTCTAACAACAGCTCATTTATTTATATATTCACTTAGATTATTCTTCCATTACAAGTTAATTAGCGAAAAACAGGAAAACAGGTATTGATATTTGAGATGATTGATTTGGTTGTAATGTACAGATTGCACAAGAGATTCAAACAGATTTATTATTTATTGTGCTTCAAGTCGAAATATCATGTTTGGTACTTGTTCAATAAGAGCTGTCACAGGAGACAGCGAAGCTTGACTAATAAAATACTGGACGCATTTAGGAAGACAAAACTATGAAAGTAAAATCAAATTATGTATAATTATGTATTAAGTTATAGTATAAACATAATATTCTTAACATGAATTCAAAGATCAAGGGGAATAATTCTGGAAATAGTCACGCTAGAGCATTGTCACACAACATGAAATAGCGTCCAGTTTCTTTTTTCCGCGCCGGTATTTTGCAAATTCAACCCCTATTTTACGCGCTTTAAAAAATGAAAACTATCTTAAATTGTTATATTTACTAATAAGTTCATAATTCCAAGTATCTAAAGATAGAAAATCGATTCCAAGGCACTGAAATGAAAAAGCTGATTTTGTTCAAATTATTAATAAGAATGATCGGGGGACTTAAAGTGAAAAATATATTTCGTATTGACAATTTTATTGGTTTTATTGATTTGCCGACACAACAAGAATATTATGTTCCATGTAAAATATTTATAATGTAGACTTAGTTAAAAGTTTAGAATGAAGGCGTAAGAATGAAAGTTTTAAGCACAGTCGTATTTGTTTCGGTGTTGGTGTTGGTTGTTTGCCCTCCAGATCGCGGCAGTAAGACACATTGAATTCATAAGAGCACAGCCCAACCACCGCATCGTTCCTTGTCAGTCTGTCATGCAGTTTAGCAGTACTTATTGCTTGCACTTTCGCAATGAACTGACATTTTTTGTACATTCCGGATTCGCCATTGAGGCGTCATCTGGTGATTTTTATCAAGAGGGTTTAACAGATAAATCTCAAACAGCATCTTTAAGACGCTCGAACCCCCAAACAAATTGTGACATTGTATAAACGTGTTTCATAGACGCCAAACAAGCCTTCAACAGAACATGAGATATCTCTTTTTAATTAAATTATACAATACCGGTATTGACATTACAATATTCAAGGCAATATTATCATTCTTCACAGAATGTTTCAGCTGTGTTACATCACAAGAGTATGTATACATCTGACAGGTTCCCGATTCTGAAAGGTACCAGACAAGGACAGTGTGTCAGTCCTTACTTATCTTACTTATATATCGTATTCATTAATCAACTGATGAATGAAATAGAAAATATACAGCTTCAAACTTCATGATATACGATGTGATTGTCCAACGTCGGCAGGTGATATGGTGCTAATATCACATGTTAAACACGGTCTTGACAATCGTCTTGATATAAATTATACAAACTCTCAAAACGAACAAATTTTGTACAATCCATATAAGTGTAAAGTCGTAGTTTTCAATGACAAATCTAATGTGCCTCGTAAATAGAAATTTGGAAGCAGAGAAATCGAAGAAACTGACAGTTATTTGCACCTGGGGGTGCCTTGTAATAAGTCATTATCTTTATTAGGAACAATAGAGGAAAGTTGTACTTAACTCCCCAAAACATATTAAAGCTGTACGGATTGTGGAAAACAAAAGCATGGGCTTAACCCGCTCACGTCTAAGAAAATGTACGAATCAGTAGTTTTACCGCGTGCGCTATATCGGATTGAACTGTGGAATGAAAAAACAGACGCACAGTTAGCTTCCTTTGAACGAGCTCACCGTCAATGCATAAAACATACACAGAGCGTTCCGACAAGTCCAATGTGTCTATACATTCAGACTTCTTGCACATTTTGTTCTCAAGAAGCTATGAAGTAACGTGTGAAAAATGTGAATTACCAACTACACATTGTTTTCTTCTGTGAGAAAATAGAGAGATAACCTGTCACATATGTTTGGCATACAACAATTTGAAATATTTTGCACGCTTTCATTAGAATCACAACTTTTTGAAATGTTTAGTTGTTTTGATTCTTTTTACATGAACGATAGCATGAGAGTATCATGTTTAGGTGCTCCTAGCCAGTGTCTATAACATGGCAACCTGAACAAAGTATAAACTGTGATATTAGCAGATTGTGAATAACTTCATTACATTAAGTTATATCGAGTTATGAATGTGTACATAAAGATTTAATACCGAATGTTACATTTATATATTATTTATATTTGTTATATGAAATATTATAAATGTACATTTTTGTGGTATCATTATTTGTTCGCAACACAACTTACACGCCTTAATGCTTCGTTTTCGTTTCAAGGTTATCATACAGGTGTTGTTTTCATAAAGAAATCTTTTTTTCCAATTGCTTAATTTAAAAGGACTCAACTGAGTGTTTTTGACATGATAGGACTGAAAATATTTTTTCCAGATAAATGTACCTTTTGGTGTAGGTTATGACCACTAATCGTTGTGCAAAATTTCAGATCATTCGCGCACTTATGAATTTTTCAAATTTAAAAAAATGACCCAAAAATGAAAAGCGTTTAAACAGTTTTCACTCAAATTGGGCTGAGAAAAGCATAAAAGTACGATTTTCAAAAAAATTATTTCAAAGTATATTTTTTAACTATCAATTGTTGTGTTGTTAGGCTTTTAAACCTCGTCATAGTCCATTTAAATCATAGACAATGTAGATTATAGATAGTCAATAATTGATAGGTTTCGTAAGTGCCTTTATTTATATAAAAACAACAACTAACCTTAAACACATCTTAATCGTCTTAATAATTTCGTTTCGGTTAAGGTTAATTGAGAATGTGTATTTGGCAGTCATTTAGTATAGGTTAAAAATTATAAAAAACTAATTTTAAAAATTAAATTTTGTAAATACAGTAATAACTGGGTTATTGTATGAAAAAAGGTGAGAAAGTAAATATAAGAGTGGTTTAAAATTTAATTTCTTATTTTATAGTTGAATAGTATGCATCATATTTTAAAAACATATGATAAAATTAAAATCAGACCAAAGAGAATTTAATGTTAAATTTCTTACGAAATATGTCTTCAGATTATCTATTATAACACACTTTTATATTGAATTTGCAGGTAAAGATACATATTGTCATACAAAATGACTAAAATAGACCATGGTCATAAAGTAAGTAAGCAATGATAAGAATATTCACAATTATGACCACCCTGCAATTAAGACCACTTTCGTTAAGTCCTAATAGGGGTCTTAATGAGTGAAAATAAAGATTAACATAAATAGAATGTTAAAGAGGAAATATTTTCTCCCATTTTCTCCCATTTAATATCACTTAACAATCAATAATCATTTATTAGCAATTAGCAGACGCATTAACAACAAATTTGGAGCCATTTCTGGTGCGTAAATACAGTTTGTTTTATGTAGATTCTTGAATATTAAATACAAGAACGATCCCCATCACTTTTCTAATTGATTTTATTTTATACTCTATCAAAACACCAATTAATTGTATGACAGTTAAAATGTTTTACAGTTTTTATATGTACATATCTTGAAAAAGGCAACATTTGAAATGCACGTCAGCAATTATCAAAAAGAATAATCAATGGGCTATGGTATTTGTGTAACGAAATGATCCAGTTCTTTAGGAATTTAGCTATTTGATTATTTAATTAGCTAACGATACTAATTTAAACGGTTCTCTGCATCATTGCAAACAATTATTGTTTTATATATTCAATATACAGATTTGAAATAACGATAACAATTATGATGATTTTTTTCATAAAGCAATATATAAATTGTTTAAATTCGTATAGTCACATCTTTTTCTTGAACGAGTGGTTTATACTTTTTAAGGATCTGAATGATGACGTTAGCGCCAAGTGTAACCCGTTCTAGTTAAATCCATAGCAGTCAAGTACAAGTAATAAAACAAAAATGTCAAATGTGAACAAATACTGTAAAATTTATCGCCAATTTAACCAAAAAAAAAAAGGATTAAATTTGCAGAATAAAAGCAAATACTGCTCTAAAACCAGACATATTTAAATAGCTTCACGAAGAAATTGTTTAATTTAGAAAAATCGATAAAGATATAATGGACAAATAAGTAGGTGAACTCGACGTAAACCTTTTTACTTTCATTAACTACGGTATTTTAGGGGCTATTTCCGGTGAGCGCTATACAACAGTGTTGATACTTGTACAGATCCCCATTCCCTTTCGGATCGTATTTATTCATATAAACATTTTAAAACATTTGATGTAAAAAGAAAAATGAGCATGTATATACTATATAGTCATTGTATATTCTAATCACTTATAACTGAATGTAATACTATTTGAGTTTGAATCCTTTAAAAACTAAAGGCCTATAACGTCTCTAAAGACATGCTCTTTATTTCATTTCCCAAAGCCTTTTATTTGTGGTATTTTGTAATCAAAATTTTTTTCCAAGAAAACTTATTTGCCATATAAATGTAATAGTTGTTTCCATCTTAAAGCTCCGTTGGTATTTTGGTATAATCATAGTGAATTAATACTTTGTATGGAAGTAAACATTTTCCTACCATTACAGCATATTAGTGTTACAAGTGAACGTTGAGCGCTACATACTTGGGTTGCTAAACATAAATAAATGCTCTAAATCTACCATTAAATCTTTTTTTAAACATATGTTTGAACTTTTTTAAGAATTATAAAAAACATATTGATTTTAAAGGCATTATGTGCTTTTATGCATTTTCAAGATGCTGTGCAAAGGTTCTATAAATGAAATGGGTTACTCGGCTGCGGAAATTGTGTTTGAATTATATGAAATTTTAAATTGTCATGTTTTATGTAAGGTTTATGGAACCTATTGAGTGATCAACAACATTTTTGTTTTCTTTCTTTATGTTGCCCAATTCAAAATTGCACCGTGTTAAACTTTAGTGTTTCTGTTTGTCTCCATTTTCTACAGTTTAAAAAAAACTTTATTCTATAAACAGGGCTTTTGTTTCCTAGTTCAAGCATACAATAATATTACTTTTTTTCTTCAGATTTTCAGATTGTTGCACTTAAATCTAGGTAAGACAGGATCTATGAACCAAGACTTGCAAAATATTGCATTCTAGAATGTTCCAGTTTGCTTGCATTATTTCACGTATTTAAAGATAAAATCAACTCCGTGGCACTTTAATGGAAAAAGCTCATTTGTCTCATACTATTGATAATGATGATCGGGGAATTTCAAATGAAAATAAAATATTGACAATGTTATTGGTTATATTGATTTGCCAGCTTAAAAAGAATATTATGTTCCATGTAAATCTGGAGAAGTCATTTTGATAATAAAGACTTGAAGTTTAGAGAATAAATAGTTATGATGGCGTTAAAATTAAAGTTATTGGGTTACAAGGTGAGAAAGTAAATAAAACAGTGATTTAATGTTCCTTTCAGCACATTTATTTTGTGAGGATTTAATTTCTTATTTTATAGTTGAATAGTATACATCATATTTTAAAAACATATAATAAAATTAAAATCAGACCAAAGAGAAATAATATTTTATTTGTGGGGCTAATTGTGTATGGTTTATGCATTTTGTTTCTAAAAGGTGTTCTTTTATATGCCCTACACATCACTTAGTTATAAAATGACTCATAATCAAATATATTTTAAGGTAAGACCTTAAATTAATGCCCGTTATTCAGCAAAAAAGATGCGAAATTAATGCAAATTTCTCAAAATATACCCAAATCCTCCTTCATAACAAAAAAACGGAAGCCTCAATACGTTTTTGTGCGTGCACTGAAATACTATACACACTAATCTGTTATTAAATTAGTTAAAAAGCAGTTTTTAGCCAGGTAGGTGCGTTAAACCATTTAACAGAATATAGTATATGAAATTTAGTTATTTTAAATTATTTATGTCTTATCTCCGAAACGACTCGATTCGTACGTTGAAGAAGCTTTTATATCGAAGATTGATCGAATTTTCATCTCAGCTTGAGCTTTTTGATACAAGCTTTTTTAAAATCACTTCTTTAAAGTTTTGGTGCTCCACTTTCCAATTTCAAAATGTCAATCCAACGTTTACTACTTCCTCAATAACCAAATCCTTTAATTGATTTATCAGGGCATGGCTTAACCTGAAAAGACTTCTTAAACCTCTAGAATGTATTGGTAATGGGCAAGGTTTTCCGAATGGTGTACTTATGACAGACATTCAGTAGGATAAGGTTAGAAGAGAACTATGGGTTGTTATTTTGTTGTATATACAATTACGTTCAATACATCAGTTCATCATGTATATTAGTTTGTATCTGTCATTAGAAAGATACAGTGCCTTTTGTGTCAATGTCCTACAGTTAAAAATGTTTCTTTTCGTGTTCAAAATGACTGTTTCATTGTTGGTCTGTCAAAATATTATTGTTAGGGTTTAAAATATATACGCATAGAAAAACACTTAACTATGATTTGTTTATTATTTGAATAATTTTTAACTTCCTTTTCATTATTTGGTACGAAAGTGAGAACATTGTCAATAAAACAACTGTTGACTGTGTAAGGTTCGCCATATTGGTATCTCTTTTTAAATTCTTTTTCCCCGTCGAATGACGTCACACTGGGAAACACCTACTCATGAGTGTAACTATGTAAATGTACCGAAAATAGACAATACGAAAATTTGCAAAAGAAGACGGGAACGGTTCAGAATACTAAAGATATCACACTGTTAATCAACATTTTCCTGTCAGTTTGGAGTTTCAAAGGCATAGGCATAAAATTATCATTTTCACACAGCTGTGTTATGTTATAGTGTTTTGTCATCACAATAACGTTTTTTAATATTTCCGTCCAGAATCCGTATATATCCTTTTATAGTATTTTTGTTTTACACATTTTACTTATTATACTTTTGTATATTTTTCGGGTGTTTGTTAAGTTTTATATTTGTCTGTGATGTTGATTAAGAAATTGGTATATTTTATTCATATTTCATACAAGTGGATTTTACACACACAAAAACCTATATATTGACTAAATTAAATGGGAGTAATTGTCAAAATGCCAAGTGTAGGATTTCGGACCCCAATGAGCATAAGAGCCGCCATATTTTTATTTTCAAATGATGACGTCACAGTGGAAACATTTTTCTCACGTGACACAAATGTACTTATTATAGATATCACGAAATCTGCCGGAAACAGACGAGAGCGGTTTTGGATTCATTATGATATTATTTTGAATTTGTCGATATTTGACGATACATAAGGGTAATCAAATGTTTAGTTCTTAATTCTTCTCAAATATTTTACAATTTGTGGATCGGATTGTGAAAACGTGACAGAAAAATATCAGTTCATATTTTGTTGGGTCGGTAGTGGTTTTTTGTTGTTGTTGATCAGATCTTTTTACATGTTTAGATTTTACACAATAACTGTTTATTTCTTATAAATTTATTCTCTGTTTTTTTTCTAGGTAACCAGTTTAGTTTTTGTAAATTCTCACATCTACCTAGGGAAAATAAAGAGTTTTAAATGCTGTATTTATTGTGTTTTGTCATTTTTTTTTATTGCCTTAGGAAAGTTTTGCTTTCTTTTTTCCATATTGGTCATTAAAACAACTTTACATTTCTAAAAACATTACGTTTTTCGAAGGATGTTACTGCAGAAATTTAAAAATGCGACAATTAATCGGATTTGGTTTTATGTTGCGTTTTTTGGAAGGGTTTTAAAAGTTCCAGGTATGTGATTTATAGTTTCGATAAATGTTCGGCTCGATAAAATTAAAAAATTTCCGAAAAAAAACAAAAACACATTTTTTTAATAGTTTGTGAAAAAAGGAAAAGTGTTGAAAACTCAAAATATTGAACAGCATTTTCAATTTTTATAAAAAAATAAAATTAAGGCACAATTATGGAGGCGTTCGTTGCCAAAATTTTAGCTTAAGGTTCCTTTTAAAATATTTTAAATCAAAATTTTTGCCCACCCTTTTTTGGACCCCCGTAGCATTTAAATGCCCCTTAAAACAAAATTAGTTTAAGGGTTTCCCCCCTTTATAAACAAGTTTCATATAATCGTTACAACTGCCCAATGGAAAAAGACAAAAAATTTAAATTCGTTTTTCCATTTCATGCAAAAATTTCAGTTCCAAATTTTAGATTTTTAAAATGAAATGTAAAAATCAAACAGAAAATTTGAGTTAAGAAACGTGTTTCCTTGTAGAAATCAAAAGTACGTTTAAGTAAAAAAGTCTAAATGAAAAGTAGATCGCAAAGTTTTTAACGATTTAAAATAAACATAACCCCCCCCCCTCCTAGTTTAAAAATTCTATTTCGGATGTATAAACGGGGGTCCTCCCCCATTTCCCTAAATAAAACTGTAAGGAAACATGCCGAATTTTTCCTAACATATTTTTGTTACATTTGTTACAAAAGTTTTGTCACTAGCTACATCACTTGTAAATTGCTGATTTGCCATTTGTTTGATCCAACATGATGAAAATAACTTATGCACGAGCTTATTATGTAATCGCGTGTTTTCCCGAGAAATATCGGCGATTTGGAAATTTTTAGGGGAAAAATGACCAATTTCAAGAGAGTAATTTTATTCATAATCTAAAAACCATCCAATATTTGTATTGGTATCATTGAAAAATGTATTTGCACAAATTTAATTTTCTTTTCAACAAAAACTATGCAAGTATTTGAGAAATTAGGATTTTAAAGCGGCCACCGAGATTTCCTTTTCGAAATCAAGAAAATACTTATCCGTAGCACATATGTGCAATCTTTAATAAGGTATTTTCAGTATATATATATACTTTTTTAATATAATTCTTCAAAGCCTATGGTCTTAACTTTCATTCAATATTCATTTTCTATTTTGAAAATTGATTATTTTATAAAGTATCTAAAGGGAGCGACGTGATTTTCGTGCCGAATATATGAGTGTGGTTTTAAGAGAGAGAAAAAAAAAACAACGATAAGTTTGAAACAAAATGTTGAATACTTCTGCGTAATTATTATTTTTTTTATTTTTAAGGCACCCCTAGAAAGTTCATGAAGGATTCTTTTACTTGACTCTAAAATTATCAAAATTGATCAAGAAATAAAAAGTAAGTAGGGGGCGCCACGTTTTTCTTACTGAATTTCATTTTAATTAATTTTTATTCTTAGGCATTATATAATTATATATTATAAAACTTATGAAGCACACTTTTATTTCAATCCAAAATTATCAAAATTGATTACGAAATAAAAAAAAAGTTTGGAGTGGACGCCGTGTTTTTCTTACCAATTTGAGAGAGTGATTTTCAGAGGAAAATATGATAAATTTTGAATTTTTTTTTTTAATACTTCTATTTATCAGACACCCGTGCCGACTTTGCGACTCCGTAAATATGGTATTGCACGGCCGTGCATATATTTTGACGTGACGTCATTAGCGTTATACAAACATAGTGTAAAGACGCGCTAAATGTTAGCGTTATACATGTACTATAGGCGCGTCAATGAAAAATGACTCTTATTTCACTTTAAACGGTCTTTATTTTGTGTATGTGATAAATAGAATATTAAATTCGTGTAAGTTCATTACTGAATTTATTGCACTCGTTGGATAGAATGATATTATGCTCGCCAGAGGCTCGCATAATATAATTTTATTCAACTCGTGCAATAAATTTAGTATTGAAATTACACTGATTCAATATCCTCTGTTTATCACACACCAGTGCCGATTTTGCGACTCCGTAAAAATGGTATTGCACGGTCGTGCATATATATTGACGTGACGTCATTAGCGTTATACAAACATAGTGTAAAGACGCGTTAATTGCTAGCGTTATACTATAGGCGCGTCAATGAAAAATGTGTCTTATTTCACATAAAACGGTCTTTATTTTGGGTATGTGATAAATAGAATATTAGATTCGTGTGTAAGTTCATTACTGAATTTATTGCAATATTTGAATAAAATAATATGCTCGCCAGAGGCTCGCATAATATAATTTATTCAACTCGTGCAATAAATTCAGTATTGAACTTACACTCATTCAATATCCTGCATTTAATTCATTTTTATTTCTGAATCTTTCATAGAAAGCTTATGGATTAATCTTTAATTTGATTCCAAAATTATTTTAATTTTTATAAAATATAAAAATTTTTACTAATAGAAGTGTTTTCCTTCACTTTATTTAGAAATAGGAGAGAGGCGCCGGGTTTTATACCTGTCCGTATATTTCCGTAACAGAAGTTTCTAAATACTTAAAGAGGGGCGGGACGTCATGCATGACTTAAAATCGTTTACATTTGTAACTTTACTTTTGTTATTTTAAACATGTGTAAACGTACTATTGCAGTTCTACAATACGATGAATTTGCTTGGGTTAAACAAAACACTGAACGACGAACTTGTTAGGTTTAAACAAAGCGCTGGATGACGAACTTGCTGGGTTTAAAAAAAGTGCTGAACGACGAAACTGTTGGTTTTATTAAGAATGTAATGAACAACACTTATCTTATTTCTGAATAAAAAAACTAATCGTGATTGCTTTTCAAACAATTTGAATGAAAGGTAGCAAAAAGTTTTGCTAGCTTAATCTTTATATTTAAATAAACAGAAGATTGGAGCTTCAAGATTAAGATAAATTAATGTAAAAATTACAAAAGATTTTGCCCCGCATCGCATCTCCCCCACATCTGCAGGTATACATTAACGGAGAAGAAATAAAATTTCACGCCAGCACGTGCTGTTATTGCACGATCTTCACATTTGCGTGACTCTGTGATCCATGTAATTGCATTTGGTTTCATTATCATGACAAATCGCATTTACAGGTGGAAAACTTAGCAAAATGTTCTCTTTACGACAATATGATAATAAATTGCGAAACTACTGTACGATGTACATTTCGATGCAAAAATTACACTTGATACACCCTTTTTCGTGCATTAACAGCTGTAGAGAGTCTCGGATGTATTGAATCTCCCGCCTTCGATCTCGTGCTTCTACAGATGTTAATGACCGTAGAAAAGGTGCATTAACCCTCTATTACAACAGGTATTCATGTAGCAAAATTGGCTTTTATCATCATTATTAATAATAACAATAATAATAATAATAATAATAATAATAATAATAATAATAATAATAATAATAATAATAATAAAAATATAATAATGATAATAATAATAATAATAATGATAATAATAATGATAATGATAATAATAATAATAATCATTATTATTATTATGATTATTATTATTAATGATAATAATAATATTATTATTATTATTATTATTACTATTATTATTATTAACTTTTTCCGGTTTAACAGTTGAATTCTGCGCCGGTGCTAGGGTTCATGGACGGTAACTTTCCATTACAGTCTCATTGCAGTCCCTTTTAAATTAAAGATCCAGTGTAAAGAAAACCTTTACTTTAAAATAATTATATTATTTTAATCATTAAATGTGAACATCATATTTAGCGTTATGTCATAGCCATAACAGATAAGGGGTGTATTTGCTTAGTGATTAGGTGTCTTACTCTTAATCCAGGCATCATGGGTTCGAACCCTACTCGGGTTACGACCATGTTTCTTCATAGGACACCAGCAGTAGTTGGTTCCAGAAAGCTATAAATATATGTTACAACTTGTTTCGCAACCGATCTTAAATAAAGATGTTTAAACTAAACCATAGAAGACATTCACGTTCACTCAAAATGCAAAATAAATGTTATAATCATTTTCTTTTTCAAATATCTCTTAAAGATCCTGTATGTTATGATCAAAGTGGTAAACCACACTAATTGAAATTATATATATGTACATAATTATGCAAATAAAGCAATTTTCAAACATCTAAGAATAAGTAAAATATGTACTGCAGTTTTAGTGCATATTATATGTAATCATTAAAATATATGCATTCGTTTCTTATTGTAAAATTTGACTTACACTTTACAGATTTTCTTATCACCTCCCTTTATGTACATGAAATGTTAAATTCGGTAATATCTTAATCAATAATGATTTTTGGAACTTACATGATTGATAAATCTTGATTTGAATATCATATTTATGATTTAAAACCATACAACAATTGTGTTACAGGATCTTTAATTTATTGGTAAAATTTTCATAAATAAACAAATGTGTGAAACGCTCAAATACATTTACGTTTTCGATTATCTATAGAACTTATTTTTCTTGTTTGCTTAAGCGAGATATGAAAAGGCATCAACACAGCTTGCTCAAGACTGACCTGGTTAAAATCAGTTTCTGTTTCTCATCTCTGCATTAAATCTGCTCACAAAGCTATGCATTTACGAATAAAATCATGTGAGCTTTCACTTTTTTAATATGCATGACTTGGGGCGCAATTTGAAATTTATAAAAATACTACTGCATTATTGGCCACGCTAGTTTGATTTTTAAAACATAACCGTCAGAAAAAAATCGCATAATTCATTTTCTGATTACGAGATATAAAAAAATTAAAAGCAAAATAATCTAACTAGGTTTTCATGTAAGAATAGAGCTAATGCACCTCCTTGTCGTTCATGAACATCTGCAAAAGCCCTCGAACTTATAAAGTCCCTCGGCCTATGATCTCTGGCTTTAAATGCACCCGCGTGCAGCAAAAGGTGCGTCTCTCTGTAATTAGTAAAAGTTTTGCAAGGTGGTACTTAATATGGAAGAAGAAAACGTGCATTTACGGATAACTATATTAACACGAACACGTGCATTTGTTGCATGTTTTAATATGCGTAACTAAGAATGAAATGTTTAAACTATAGTGGCAGATAGCATCCATTTTAAAGCCGTGAGAAATTTTACCGTCTGTTGATAAAATGTCGCGGGCAACATTTTAAATCACGAAATGTAATCTCGAATAGTGTTTAATGTCGCGGCTTATAGAAAATCTCAAGTTTTTCTATCACACTGTCTGTTTTACGAAGGAACCCGTGATATAGTTTGTATACATAATAGGCTGAGCCACATAAACATTTGCCTTCTTTGGTAAGCTGAATGCGGTCATTATAACCCGCGATTTTTGCTTTGATGCATACCTTGTAAAAGGTCGAGGTCGGGCATTAAAACTCGACTTATTATGCGCGAAAATGTCTCTGCGTCAAAGTTGCGCGGATTTCTTGGGAAAAACAGTCGCGGATTTTTTATCCACGACGATTTATGAAAATTCATTATTTAGAAACAAAAGTCGCGGCCTAAAATTGTTCCCCTTGTCTTTGTAGAATTTTTACAACACTTTCAAAAATGTCGCGGATTTCTTCCTGTTCCTCGACATTTTTACAAACGAGGGATTGATTTAAACATATTTTAATGCTCTTTTTTATACACATTTATAACATAATATTATCATAATATAAATACAAAAGTAGCAAAAGGGTTGAACCACGAGTTCTTACAACATCAGCAAACGGTTCTTCCCTGATATATGGAATTATCTAATAATAATAAGACAGTTACAAACCAAAATGTATGATAGTAGAGCAATTAGGGAAAAATACACAAGGAGAAAGAAAAAGAAAAACATTACATAAAAAGAAAAGAAAAAAAGGGAGATAGAGTTCAGTAAGTAGGGATATCAATTGAACGTGGCAAGTAGTACAGATAATATAAAAATATTAAGATTCAAATCTACACGATAATTTAATAAATAATTATACCTTATCAAAAATAAATAAGTTATTCTCATCAGAAAGAGATTTTTTTCCAAACAAAAGGGTCTTTACGCTCAAAGGATGGAAACTGCGAGTTGAGCGGAGTAACTGCACTCTTATTTCGTTATATTTGGGACATTTAAAAAAGTAATGTTCGGCATCTCCAATACTGGATGTACAGTAGCTACAAAGTGAGTTATCTCGTAAATGATTTTTACAAAGATCCGCATTAAGATTACTACATTCGTTTCACGTGCATGGTAAACAGATAAACTTCGATCTCCGTATAGAAGATATTTAGGAACAGTATGTGGTTTATAAATTTCTTTGAGACGAGATTTAAAAATATTAAGAGAAGCCGCATGTCTGATATGATATCCAAATTGTTCTATAACTCAATAGATGAAAGGAATGAACGATTTTGCGAATATTTGTGTTCTCCGTGCGATAGTCATATAGTTATAAAAAATATCATTTCGGAGGAAGTATGGCGTAGAATTAGCGACACTATTGGGGAAAAGATTAAGTAAGTAGCTTGGAAAATTGTTTTGATGGGCTTTGTGAACTATTATTAATTTTTGCATAATTCTTCTATCCGACAAAGATACCCAGCCAATTTCTCTTAGTAAACGGTCTATAGATACCGATCTAGTTAGGCCTGTGACAACACGCGCTGCTTCATATTGCATCTTTTCAAGAGTTTGTTTATCATTTTCATTACAGCCATCCCAAACAGTGGAGGCATATTCGAGGATTGGTCGCATATATGATAAATAAATTTGATTTAATGTATTTCGTTTGAGTTTAAATTTCAATGATTGCATTGAGCTTAGAACTTTAGAAGCTGATATCATAATATTATTTATGTGTTCGTGCCATTTTCAATCTTCACTCAATGTAAGTCCAAGATGTTTATGCGTTTTTACATAAGTAAGTTGGGTATTTTCAAAGAATAGAGAAGGGCGTTGTTCATCATTTAAGGAAAAAAACATTACTTCTGTTTTATCTGGATTAAATTTAATTAACCACTTATGGGACCATTCTTGAAGAGTATGTAGATCGGTATTTAATGTGTTTTCTATAAAATTTATATTGCTAGAGGAAATCGACAACGAACTATCATCTGCAAAGAGGCGGGTTATGCTTAATAGATTATCCGCAATATCATTAACGTAGATTAGAAATAGCAACGGACCCAGGACTGATCCCTGGGGAACGTCCGCAGTAGTTATTTTCTCACTTGAGAAAGTTGAATTTACAAAAACAAACGAGGGATAAAATGTAAAGTCAAACCATGGACGCTACCGGCCACTGAAGTCAAAATGTTCCTTGCTGTTTCAAACAACTGTTATAATTCGAAGTCCGTGTCTGTTACATCATTACTACAGTAGAATAGCTATTTCGTTAAATATTGTCACTGCGCATGCGCATGCTCAGTTTGCAACGGTTTATCTCTCTCTCGGGCTGTTGTTGCGACGCAATCTCACGTTCGTTCGTTCTAATGCGCATGAAGACTTTGTACGTCAATTATGTTTAATTTGTTCATCAATAATTCAAAAATGTATTATCTCTGCATGTAGTTTCAATTACGTTTAATTCATCATATATTTTGAGTTAATTAATTGTTTGTTTATTCATTACTTAGACTTTATTTTGTTTAAAACGCCTGGCTGACAAAAAGCTTCTAGCTGTCCCAGAGGAGATCTATTCAAATTAAAATCAGTCCGTGTAGACAACAAGACTTACTTTGCTAATACTGGTATTAAGGGAATGAAAGCTAATAATAGTCAATTGTGGCTTTAATGAAATATAAATTGATTGAATGTTCTTTTAGAATACATTTGCCCTATTGTTTATAATAATATAACAACAGTTCTATTGTATAAAAAAATATTTTAAAGGATAAAAAATATCAACAACAACAGCAGAAAACAAACAGATTTCAACCGGTTAAACGGTCAAATATAATTGCATGCATGTTGACGAAAAAGTTCGAATATTGTATAATAAAAAAATAATCATAGCGAATAACTATGAGAATAACGAACCCTAATGATTTGGTACAATTCGTATGATGATGGAGAAGATCGTAAGATACACTCGGGTCATTCTTAAAATTAAAAAATGCTGCGAAAAATATCCCGTTCTGTCAGTCATTTACTTGATAGCCTTTGGTGCCATATTGAGCCCAATTTTAAATATGATGGCAATGAAATGAAATGCAGTTAATATTTGTTATCAAAGAACTAAAAATATACTCAATTGCAATGTTCTAGTGAAATATCAAAATTCTCGATAGGACTATAAAAGGTGAATATTTACAAAAACATTATTAAGCTAATCAACAAACTTATTATATCAATTAGTTTTTTTGTGAGCTCCGTAACAACCGTCCGTAACAACCGTTCGCCAGAGGCTTTTTAATTGGAAATCTTACATATGTCTTTAGAAGGGCAAATATGAATTTCATAATAATTTAATAATGGTATCAGAGAAATTTAACTCTAAAGATGCTTGTAACCTGAATAAAGTAGCGATAAATGTGAAATAATTTCTAATAAAAGTAGCAAAATGTAAACAATGTAGTATTTGACATCCATATAAAATACTAATTCACTATAACTGTACTCATTGCAAAAACGCAATAGATGATTAAAATGGTTAAGGTAATTGGCCAATGAGTAACTTTTTGGATATTTTCGAAGCATACAAAAATAAAAAAGCTTTAAAGAAATACAAGTTAAAGCAAGATTGGCCTTTAAAATGATAGTTTCATAATCTCGGGCGATCGGCACCCCCCCCCCCCCCCACGTAAGAACTTTAAATCATTTTGAAGTTCCGCTATTAATGTATGGCTTCTTAAATGGTTTATGAGATTTTTGCGTACTGCCTGTACGGAGTACTATTTAAGGTCCGCATTACAGCTAGAGTCACATTTTGAAAAGCTAAATAAATGGCCCTTTAAACATATTATCAGGTACATTTTTTACTGAAAAGATTTCCCAGAATTAATAACTTTGTCTATGCTAAACCTATCGTATTTCTATAAAATGTGTAAATAAAAAAAAACGGGAAATTGATGCCATTAGCTTAAAAAAATGGAGCTAATGAACGGTTAAAATAAATAGAAACTGTGAAAAAAATATATCTTAAGCTTATTAACTGATACAAATTCTTTATTTGATGAAAGTTCATTACATAAAATTCATTTTTATTGTAAGAATTTTTGTGACGCCAGTGTCTGATGTTAAAAAGCATATGTACCTGTTTAAAGCACTTTGGTGTCATAAGTGGACCCCAAAGTGCGTAACGCTAATTGGAGTCAAACCCCCTAAGTACGTAACGCACTTTAGGGTCCGACCCCAAATTGCGTTGGACCCCAAAGTGCAGTGTTACAGAGCTCGCTTTAAGGCTTTGTCTTATTCATATCATTTAGGAAAAAGATATCAATGATTGAGTGCATTGTTGTAGAGTAATGCAATGTTCGAATTATTGTAATATAATCCCGAAGCATTTGAATGATAAACCTTGTTTTGTTATACATAGTGCAAAAAATTAATATCTATTTCCATTCTAACGTGCAAATAAAAAAGTGAGTTGATAAAAATATGTTGAACTACATGGAGCGTAGAAGTACTTTTCCTGACATCATTTTGTTTATTGACGTCATACTTGATTTCAGAGATGCTCCCACTCGGACCCAAATATATACATTTTGAAAGCACTTTGCTGTGTTAAGCTTTTATGGATTAGTCTCACAATTTTTACACCATTTTGCCAATAACTAATGTGTTAGGCGACATTAACTTTTTCCTTCTTTTTACAGAGATTACTTCTTTGATTCTGAAGAAGACATCGTTGGGGAGGAACAAGGTGTCATGGCAAAGTTTCAACTGATAGGATCTTGACAAAAAGGTGCATTTGGCTTGTATTGTATCCGAAGGCATGATTCAAAATTATTACCTACAACAAAGCAAGGACTATAAGACTTAAAATGGACAGTTTGGATCAAAAACAAAGTTTTGTTGAGATTTTTAAAAAATGGTGGTATTTAATAAAGAAGTCATTATACATTGTTTAGTACCATACTGGATTAAGATTCTTTTGGACGGTTACACATATTAGAGGCCTGCATTTATTCAATAATTGCTGACTTTAATATCTTGTTAATAATTTTAAACCCAATGATTTGCGTGTTTGTTAAACTTGTGATTTAGATTTTAAAGCAGCATAATTGTACGTTTATGAACATAAAGAAGTCAATATCTATCAGTTGATTTGAATAGTTTATTAAAGAACAACATGTAAATAATTTTTGTCATGAACTGGTTAAAAGTCAATGTACTGCCATACCATGTCACATAAAGCATGCACAATTTATCACAATTATTTATCACAATTATTGACAACTTTGACAATTTTAAATATGAAAGTTATCATACATGTATGTACGTATTTTTAACTAAAATAACAAAATTAAATAAATAAGAAAACAAAGGTCACAGTTATTTCTTTATCACAGTCTTTACCATATCTTGGTAATTAAAGATCCTTAACACGGTAGGGAATCACGTGACTTTTACGGTTACGCGTACAGACAATATGGCGGCCTAAAAACCTCGCTTCACGTGTGTTTTTCAGGTAGTTTTTTATTATATCCCTTTTACTTACATACGAGACCTGTTGCAGACTACGCGGAATAAAGAATTGTTGCCGCCTATACCTTATTTTCCACCCCTGTGCTCATAGCTTTTACAAACATTCAAAAATTCAACAGGAATTTTCAATGTTAACAATTATTTTGCCGGTAACATTCACGCAAAATTTGTATACGCGTAACCGTAAAAGTCACGTGATTCCCTACCGTAATTAAGTTATATTTCAGGTTGTTACCAATTGAAATTGTATATATATATGTATATAATTATGCTACTAAAACAATTTTCAAACATTAAGGAATATGTAAAATGAGTACTGCAAATACTTGTCAACATTAATGTAATCATTAAAATATATACATGTATGCATTCATTTAATAGAAAATATATTTCTAATTACCTCCCTTTGTGAAATGTAAATTAGGTATTATCTTTACAAATAATGCTTTTTGGAACCAAACAATATTGATAAATCATCATTCGACCATTATATTTATGATATAAAATCATAGAAAATTGATTTCAGGATATTTAGATAACGTTAAAATAAAATCAATCATACAAGAAGGAATCACAGACAGTAAAATCCCCCGCCAAAAAGGAGGAAATACATTTCATAGGGGAAGTAACCCTTACATACATGTAAAAATCCAAGTAATGACACTCGTGAAAATTAATGAAAAGTTATAGCCTAAACATAATAAATGATGACAAAAATAACACTCCCATAAAAAACAATGAAACAAACAATGAAAAAAACAACAAAGAAACATTAAGTGAACACTTCTGGTCCTCATGCTCTGCTATTCACTTCTATTAAACATGTTCAGTATAAAGTTTCAAGCTGATATCTCAAATACCTTTAGAGGTATGGTCCTTGCAAACTAACCATAATGGATACAAAGGGCAATAACTCCAAGACTGGAGAGTTGTCATTCTTGTTTGTGGTATTTTACTTTATTGAAATCTATCCTCCAGTGAAGTTTCAGATAAATTGATCCTTTATGACACATTGTCCAAAAATTAACGCAAAAACTGAACAAAGAGCAATAACTCCAAAACTGGAGAGTTGTCATTCTTGTTTGCGGTATTTTACTTTATTGAAATCTATCCTCCAGTGAAGTTTCAGATAAATTGATCCATTATGACACATTGTCCCAAAAGTAACGCAAAAGCTGAACAAAAGACAATTACTTCAAAGAGCTATTATTCTTGTGTTTTCTAGAGTATTCCTCCTCACTGAGATATATCCACAGTTGATATCTTAAATATAATCTCCAGCTATGCCGTGTCAAGATGTCCTGTCATGTGCTTCCTTATGTCGGAATGTGGTTTATACCTTTTCCCATACTGGCAACAAACACAAATGCTTTCTGCAAAACAAAATAATATTATATTTTTAAAATGTATAATCAATTGTTTTTTCTATTTAACGAGGAATTGTTTCAACACAACTTCTTAGGCCGATAACTGATCCACTAAGAAGACATATTCACGAGACTGTTATGATAAAATATGTCACAACTTTAGAGATCTAGATATTAGTATCGTATTTTAAAAATGCTGTGGCATTGAATTCTAACTGAATATGAATATATGAACTTGAATATAAAGAAATTTTGAAAAAAAATAATAATATCTTAACACAGCAATGTGCTTTCAAAATTTGTATATATTTGGGTCCGAGTGGGAGCATCTCTGAAGTTGAGTCCGAGTGGGAGCATTTTCCATTTTTATAAAAAGAATTAAGAAAAACAGACTTCTGAATAGAAATATTTTAAACTAATCTACAATAATGGGTAAAAATGACTCGGTTTATGTTCCGGTACGTTAAAAATATATTTCAAAAAGGTTTTCAACCTTATTTCATATATGTTTCGGGAAAAGTCCGTGTGGGAGCATTCAGAGAAAAACACTTATCCCTTTTACAGGCTTGACCAGGAAATAAATCTATAAACATTTTTTACAATTATCTCAAGTACTACAGCCATTCTTTGGTGCGTTACATGATTTTTTGGTACTCTTACGTTTTCTTATAATAAAATTGTATTTTACCTTCGAGTCGACGAAATGGGAGCATTCAGCAGGTGCGCGATGACGTAGTATCCTACCATTTGCATGTATCGTGTAATAATACAAGAGTTTCAAGAGTTTATTTCAAAGTACATTCGGGCAATATGCCCATGCGAACACACTACGTATAACATACAACACTATAATACAGTCAAATGGTCAATGTCAATACTTTATAAAAAACATATTTCATTAAGTTACACAGTATTTTAGCAATCAGATACACAATTTTCAACATGTCTCGAATTATATTACTGGTAAAAATTACCAAGGACAGATACCATCCTATAAATAAGGGAGTTAATCACATTGAGTTCTAAGGATGACGTAATTTTACCGTTATGAAGCTTTTATAAGAAAAATTGGGAAATGAAAATAGAATCTATCAGTTTTCGTAATTTATGTTCCGAAAATAAAAAATATTTAATATGCAAGACACTGGCTATCAGTACAGACGGAACAATCTAGATCTCGGATAACTGTTATGCTGCACTAAATTGAGCTTAGTAGTAATTTTTCTGTCGTCATTGTAATAATACACATGACAGTCCCATCTGTTTATTAGGGGGAATAGTGTGAAGCGTGTTAGTACTTATCTCTCTATGTATTAGTATAAATGTAAGCCCCATTACATTACGTTAGATTACTATGAAATTAGTGAAAATGAAGAATACCAAAAATAGAGTGTTAAAGCATTTGTTTATCCTTTTCAGACTGTTAATATTATTATCAATCAGTAATCATTTATAAGCAATTAGCAAACGCATTAACAACACATTTGGAGTCATTTCTGGTGCCTAAATGCAGGTTGTTCTTGTGTAGATTCTTGAATAATGAATAGAAGAACGATCCCCATCACTTTTCTAATTGATTTTATTTTATACTCTATCAAAACACCAATTAATAGTATGACAGTTAAAATGTTTTAAAGTTTTTATATGTACATATCTTGAAAAAGGCAACATTTGAAATGCACGTCAGCAATTATCAAAATGAATAATCAATGAGATATGGTCTATGTGTAACGAAGTAACGAAATGATACAGGAATTCAGCTATTTGATTATTCAATTAACTAACGATACTAATTTAAACGGTTCTCTGCATCATAGCAATCAATTATTGTTTTATAAATTCAATATACAGATTTGAAATAACGATAACAATTGTTATGATTTTTTTCATAAAGCAATAAATTACTTTAATTCGTATAGTCACATCTTTTTCTGGAACGAGTAGTATCAACTGTTTAAGGATCTAAATAATGACGTTAGCGCCTAGTGTAACCCGTTCTAGTTCAATCCACAGCAGTCAAGTACAAGTAATAAAACAAGAATGTCAAATGTGAACAAATACGGTAATATTTATCGCCAATTTAACAAAAAAAGATTAAATTTGCAGAATAAAAGCAAATACTGCTCTAAAACCAGACATATTTAGCTTCACGAAATTGTTTAATTTAGAAAAATCAATAAAGATATAATGGACAAATAAGTAGGTGAACTCGACGTAAACTTTTTTACTTTCATTTACTACGGTATTTTAGGGGCTATTTCCGGTGAGCGCTATACAACAGTGTTGATACTTGTACAGATCCCCATTCCCTTTCGGATCGTATTTATTCATGTAAACATTTTAAAACATTTGATGTAAAAAGAAATATGAGCATGTATATACTATATAGTCATTGTATATTCTAACTGAATGTAATACTATTTGAGTTTGAATCCTTTAAAAACTAAAGGCCTATAACGTCTCTAAAGACATGCTCTTTATTTCATTTCCCAAATCCTTTTATTTGTGGTATTTTGTAATCAAAATTTTTTTTCCAAGAAAACTTATTTGCCATATAAATGAAACAGTTGTTTCCATCTTAAAGCTCCGTTGGTATTTGGTATAATCACAGTGAATTAATACTTTGTATGGAAGTGAACCTTTTCCTACCATAACGGCATATTAGTGTTACAAGTGAACGTTGAGCGCTACATCATTGGGTTGCTTAACATAAATAAATGCTCTAAATCTACCATTAAATCTTTTTTTAAACATATGTTTGAATTTTTTTAAGAATTATAAAAAACATATTGATTTTAAAGGCATTATGTGCTTTTATGCATTTTCAAGATGCTGTGCAAAGGTTCTATAAATGAAATGGGTTACTCGGCTGCGGAAATTGTGTTTGAATTATATGAAATTTTAAATTGTCATGTTGTTATGTAAGGTTTATGGAACCTATTGAGTGATCAACAACATTTGTGTTTTCTTTCGTTATGTCGCCCAATTCATAATTGCACCGTGTTAAACTTTAGTGTTTCTGTTGTTCTCCATTTTCTGCAGTTGTAAAAAAACTTTATGCTATAAACAGGGCTTTTTTCCTAGTTCAAGCATATAATAATATTACTTTTTTCTTCAGATTTTCAGATTGTTGCACTTAAATCTAGGTAAGACAGGATCTATGAACAACCAAGACTTGCAAAATATTGCATTCTAGAATGTTCCAGTTTGCTTGCATTATTTCACGTATTGATAGTTAAAATCAACTCCGCGGCACTTAAATGGAAAAGCTCATTTGTCTCAAATTATTGATAAGGATGATCGGTGAATTTCAAATGAAAAAAAAGATATTGACAATGTTATTGGTTTTATTGATTTGCCAGCTTTAAAAGAATATTATGTTCCATGTAAGACTGGAGAAGTCATTTTGGTAATGAAGACTTAAATTTAAGAGAATTAAAAGTTATGATGGCGTTTAAATTAAAGTTTTAAACACAGTCGTATATGCTAGTGAGCCGAGCGTTAATGTGACATCGCGACAACACGCCGCACGACAACGTGCCGTTTGGTGTGCTACATTAGCGACAGGACGACAAGACGACAGAGCGGAAATGCCGTTTGGCGCTTTGTCATCCTGTCGCAAGCCACAATATGACTCGAAAAGTGTTCCGAAACAGCCACCATACTTTCGTAATAAACTGACAACTTCTGTACATTCCGGAGTCACCGTCCAACGCTCTACCTATTGAGTTGACCGGACAGTAGTTATTTTGTATCGTTTACGAATATACAATATGTGCCTGTTTGTTACTGGATGTTTGTTTGTTTATACAGAATTTTTGCTAAAAGCTTATTGACACACTTTCGAATCTCTTCCTTGAACCAATCAGTAGTGGGTAATGAGTGTAAAGTTTCTTGCTCAAGAAACCAACGACTTGCCATTGATGGGGTATGAACCCATCCGACTAGCGCTTAGCACTTTGAAAATATTATTATATGTTCAGTATATATCTTAAGGTTTACCTGTTTTAATGGCTTCATAATTTACACACTTGCTTACCGATATAACATACATAAAGTTATATAACTGTGCCGTCCGTTTTTCCAAGCCAGTTATTTCCATTTTAATTACTGAAAATAGCGCCCTGGTATGGTTATTAACCTATTCTTGCAAGTTTGTTATATCTTAATTTTCTCTTAGAAAACTTCATTTATTTATTGATATATTCCATACTTGGTTAGCATTAATTGTCTTCTAACTTTAGGTAGAGTTTGAGATCATGTGGGTAAAGTTCAAGGACACTAGTGTAAAAATTGTGTGCTTAGTTATAAAAATGGTATCATTTAAGTTTAATTTATGTAGTTCATGTAGTTTTCCGGGCGGAACATCGTCAAGAATGCTAAGTGGAGCTTCTTAGGCAGATTTTGGAGCAGTTTTACTTCTTGTTATCAATATGAACATACTTAGGACGGTCCTCCACCTTTAATTGGGTCTGTGACTTAAAATGCATGTTTTACTATTATAAGTAAGTGGCTTTTTTGAGTCAAGGTCAAGATCGCTTCATGGAGGAACTGCAATGATAGTGTTAATGTGAAGAAAAACAAACGGATGGACAACTATGACTAAATGACAGGACCAAGATGAAAATGAAATAACAGAATCAAAAGTGACAATAATTGAAAACAACAGCGAAGGCAAAAGGGAAGCAACTGTGATAGAAACATCATGAAAACTGCAAATTAATACATACGTTTATATGAAATAACTCTTGATGAATATAACAGACAATAAATCGACATTTTTACATATCCAAAACGCATCCTTTAAAGTTCCTGATGAGTATTTGGCGCGAAAGCTCAGTTGGTTAGACCACTGACTGTCACTCCTGAGGTTCCGTGTTCGATCCTGGGTAACAGCCTAAGGATTTTTCAGAAGCACTACCAGTGTTTCCCATCTACCAGTACCTTGAGGTATACTGGTACGAAATCCAGGTAATCCTCGCAAGTTTCAGTGCTATACACTGGGCATGTAAAACAACCAAAGGATCTATCCAATAAGGGCTAGGGACTGGTTCCGGGATTCCCTTGTATCTCATAGCTGTCTCTAGTGTCTTTTGTGGTGAGGATTCTACTGGAAATAAGTACTTGCACTTTCGTAGGCTATCCTTGACGGCCCGGTCTAAGGAAAATCAAATCAAATCAAATCAAATCTGGACAAGCTCGCCTATGTCAGTAACCATATTCTTAAAGATAATTGTTAAGCTTCAGCAGAAAAAAAGTAAAAACGAAAGAGGCTGATTTCTATTGAAGCAACCCATGTCTTAAAAGTATTAAATATTATGTAGATACAGATGGAACCATCGATATTTTTTTCATTACATACACTTCACTATCATGTTATACAATGTTCATAACATGCATATCTCTTGCATTAGAGTTAAAAGTTTGTTTAGATGGTCTCGTATAATTTGTGTGATATATACACGTAAACGGGCTATTTCAAATTTAATCAGCATTAGAGCGATTCTTAAAGCTTATTTTGCTGTTAAATTATGCGGATGTTACATTTTATTATTAATCAAAGGGGAACAACTACAGAAGGCATACTTATTATTATTATAACTTATTTATTGAGTTATCTTTCGTGTTTATCTAAAGGAAAAGAAATATGTTGTTTAGCCAATATCGACGTTGAATTAAAGGGACTCCACTGAAATTGGATCGAAGGAACTTGATATTTTAGCGATTTAGCGTTGTTTTTTTATATCATTGCATGAAGCTCTATACTAATAACTTGTGTACAAATTAAATAACTCCAGAAATCAATATGATAATTCTAACTGTGTGTCTTAATTTTTTTTCGTGATTTTGATAACAATAACCTACCCCTTAAAGGTTCATTATGTCTCTGAAATTCTATCATTTTTCATTTCTCAAAAAGTGTCTTGATAAGGTTTTTTAAAAAATAGAGAGAAACAGAATCCCTAAAGAAAGCCCAACTCGTCAAAATTGTAAAATGTTGCAGGCTCGGTTTGATTGAGCCTGTTCATGGACGGTAATGGAAAGTGCAAGTTACTGTCCACGCCCCCTAGCACCGGCTTAAGCAGAATACAACATTTAAATAGAAAACTGGTGGAATTTTGAATCTAGAAACATCCGCAGATGTGTTCATACGGCGGTTATCATGGAACCTTCAATGTGACACAGTAGTGTCATTCCATGAAAAGCGGCGTACATACTTATTTGTTCATATGCAATAACTATCTTTTGCATCTTTAGTTCTGTTGGCAACTGGTATAATTATAGTGAATAAGTATTTTGTATGGTAGCCAAAATACGACCTTGCTTACATTTTAGTACCTTTAAGACACATAACTGTATGAACAGCGCTACTTTTTCAGTTGTAAAACGTCTATCGTGCACTCAACCTATTATTTAAACAATATTTATTACCTGTTTGATATTTCTTAACAATTTCTTCTGAGAAATAATAAGCCTTGCAATACAAAAGTATCCGCCCAACTGCTACATCTCATTTGTATAATATAAGAATATTTGCCCTTTAACAGAAAAAAATATCCGCATGAGCCACGCCTCTTGCAGGCTTTATAATCCTGTCTAAACAGGTAGAGTTTAATCTCGGTCACTTTTTCTGCTAATTCCCTCAAGTACAAAACAGGTTAAATATTTATTTTGTCATATGTATTATAAACATATTAAATAGTTGAATTATTAAACTAATTCAATCCACTCCTTCAATGGTTTAAAGGTACACGTCCCTGATCTATTCTTTCTTTCACTTTTATCAATCTTGCTGGGTGGTAGTGGTAGATGGAACGAGTGATGTTGGATACCGCCACTGACTTGCAATTACAAAGAGCAAGCGTCTGTCCGTTACGATCACAATAATCTTCATGGATTGTTAATAATATTCGATATTATTATATATTAATATATAGGTGATGACAGATTTTTTTTACATAAATTCTCAGCAACAACCCTCAACACCCCCCCCCCCCCTCTATTTTTTTGAAGAACGTAAAAAATAAAAATGTATAAGTACTATCTTATTTGAATACTTTTTGAAATTTTAAAAATAATATATGTCTAAAATCTGCTATATAGTTTGCATACTCAAAAAATGGAAACAAAAATGGAATTGTAAAACAATTATCATCAAAACATATCAGTTGAGAAAAGATCGTGCTCTATCTGTGTTAGGCATCAATTAAATCAATCAAAACCCATATTAATAGTTATCACATCGTACAAAAGTTCTATTTAAAGGCTCATTATGCCTCAGAAATGTTTTGGACTTTATTTCTCAAAAGCCTTTGAATATTATTGTACTTATATAGCTGGCCAATTGCCTTAATATCTCTTTTTTTAGCAATTATTGCAATTAAAGTAAATAAATATTTTGTATGGAAGTCAAAATACATGTACTACTTTGTTTACATTTGCTACTTCCAGGACAAATTATTCGACATTTATCGTTACTTTTTTCAGGTAAAAGCATCAAATATTCTCTAAAACCATTATTAAATTTTAAATATTATAAAATTAATGTTAGCCCTTTCTGAAGAAGTAACAATTTATTTGATTTTAAGGCACAATGTGTCTTTAAATTTTTGATTTCCTTGTTCAGCTTTGAAAGTGCAGCTCATTGGCCATATAGACGTGCAATCTTTTGCTCCCCATGCATTTTGACACCTAAAACACTTACATTGATTAATTAAGTATTTCATAAGACAGTTCAAATTCCAAATTGTTTAAAGCTTGCTACTTTAATGGAAAAATCTTTTTGTTGCATTTTTCGCTTTTTTTTTTAGATTATAAGTATCAAAAATACAAAATACAGAATCGCAACATTAGAGCATATGCACGCTCTATCTACAGAAAGAAACAATATTTTATTTTTGGGACTAATTGTGCCTTTAAAAAAAGTATGGCATACGCATGCGCATTTTTGAAAGGTGTTTTTTTTTCTATCTCCATCACATCACTTGGTTATAAAATGACTCATAACCAAATATATTTTAAGGTTAAACCTAAAATTTATGCCCGTTAATCAGCAAAAAAAAATAAATAAATAAAAAGAAATGCGACATTAATGCAAATCTCTTAAAATATTTTCAAATCCTCCTCCATAACAATAAAGGAAACCGAAATACGTTTTTGTGCATACACAGAAATAGTGTACACATTAAGCTGTTATAAATAACAGTTGAATTTGTCAAGTAGGTGCGTTAAACCCTTTTACAGTGTTTCTTATTAACAATTTGGTTTCACACCTTTAAAACCGCAAGTTTCTCAAAAATGTCAATTATTCCGTAGGTGGCGGCGTAAGGTGGGTATTCTGTTCTGAATGGAAGCAAAGTTGTTCTATTGATAGACTTTTCTTAAAGGCAAGGTAATAAATACTTCCTCCTTTAGAAAGGATTATATATTTGTATATATTTATGCATGTATACTGCAGATGTTTCCCGCTATTGTGGTACTTGTACATTTTGTAAATAAAATTGATTGGAATTGAGTGAAAAAGGCAAACATGGGTTTCATACCGTCAAAATAATGGTTTGAGAGGATTTTAGCTGCTTACCACTTGAAAGAAGGAGCGCTGAATATAAAATTATTTGATATAAACGCAGTTAAATGTAAAACAAAGGGAAGTGTTTTGACTTCCAAACAAACAACATGTAAAGATAATATATAGTACATGTAATAACAGCATAAAAGCTACAGAAGCAAAAACGGTCTATAGAATAAATATTAGGAAACAGTAAAAGGGCACCAAAAATAAAAATAAAAAAGATTCAAAGATAAGTTAGAAAAAATAAAGCATTTCTGGTACATTCCGGTCCTTTAACCAACTCTATGGTTGTATTTTCGTTGATACGAATTTATTTTAGTTCGATTGTGTTGGAAGCTTACTGAAACACTTTCTAATCTGTTCCTAGAATCAACCAGTACTAAGCAATGAATTTAAAGTTTCTTGATCAAGAAACAAAGGCTTCTCCCTGACGGGGTTTAAACCCATGAAGCAAGAAATCATTAGATTACTAGTAAATCGCGGTAACCACTCAGCCACGCCGCCAATCTATGCTGACATGTTGTTGCCATACATAACGTTGTATATGGGGTCTGAACATACATGGGTTTAACGTCTCTACTTTGATGCATTCTGTCTGCAAATATCTTAATAACGATTTTATGATACAGCCCAAGTTAAACAAACTAAACAATGTCTTAATAATCTGCAGCAGCAGTGTATATAGATTATATAAATGCTACGCTCATCCAATGAAAAATTACGTTACATACGTGTAGTATCATAATACAAGTTCAGTCATTTTATTTATAAAAAATAATCTGATTTAAGGGATATTTTTTATATCTTTTAATAGCACGGACAACAAAAATCAAAATGTGAAACTCGCAAACTCGATTTGAGTCTGTTTCTTGTAGATATTAAAATACACAACAACATCCATCACACCTCACAAGCACCAGCTTTATTTATATTTATTGTTCAACACTTATGGGAATTAGCTTCAAAAAGCCCGAAAGCAACAACAACAACAACAATTACAACAAAATTAAAACAACAACACCGTGATGAATTACGAGGCCACGTTTTACACTGGCAACATATGGCTGTACATTCCCTGAAAGCAAGTGTGCCTTGTAACATTGAATAATATGTGAATGCCAAATTTGGAAATTGATATATCACAGCTTCTCCTCCCCCGACGACGGAATTGGTGATTTTAACATATCTGGCGATGGTGGTGATGGCGCAAGTTTATATTTAACAGTACATGTATATATAGAAACATGCTCATGTAGCTTTAAAGCAGCATGCCTCCAGATGTGTTAAAGTATGTCAATATACTCAAATATGAGAAAAATTTACTAAACTTTAAGAAAAACAAAAAAAAGATTCAATATTCAAGAAATAATCTACATGTTTTGTGCGATTAATGAATAAATTTTCAGTTTTATAACAATATTTCTACTGCGTTACTAACACAGTAAGGGCTATTTTTCATATTGTAACTACTTTTTGGTCATTTACGTGGGTTGCCAGTGTCATTGATAATGTGTTAATTGCTTCCTTTTGGATACTTCACAATTTTATGTTTTTAAATAAATTTTTCAAAACTTTCAAGAAAATATCATGAATCTGGAGACGTGCTGCTTTTAAATCATCAGCCTAAGTCCGATGTTTTCATTTTAAAAGTGTTGATCCATTTTAGTCATAACAGTTAACATCAGATGGAGGATTTTCGAGAATCAATGTAGTTCGGAATTCAAGTATAGTTTTAAAACTTAGTTATTTTAAATTGTTGATGTCTTAACTCCGAAACGGCCCGATACTTACATTAAATGAGCTTTGATATAGAAGCTTGATCGAATTTTCATATCAGCTGGGCTTTTTTGACATTAGCGCCTTTAAAAAATCACTTCCTTAAAGTTTGGATGCTCCACTACCAAATTTCAAAATGTCAAACAAACATTTTCCTGTTCCCTAATAACCCAATCTTTTAAATCATTTATCAGGGCATAGTTTAACCTGAAAAGTCTTCTTAAGCCTGTAAGCCAGGGCTATCTTCGTATATTTTTATTATCAAATTTAACTACAGTATTTTGTAATATTACGAAGAATTACCTGGGTTTAGGCCTATTCAGTGATTCAAGTTTTTGTACTTCATATTAATTGGGTATCTTTTTCTGTATCTTTTAAGTAATATACGGGAGAAAGTTGCCCAGACAAGTAAGGTTCGAACCTGCGAGCCCTGGGTTGAGATAGAAAAACAACAGAGATCTTACCGACAAGACAAATGCGCACCCTGACCCCCCCCCCCCCCTGCTCTCCTGCGTCCCCATGGGTTTAAAGGCCGACATCTTAATGACGAGGTCAATGCACTGCAGGCTGTGCTGCCCATAGCCTCACCCAACGCCACCAGAAACCTTCGCATATTTGGTAATGCTAGTAATGATTCATAGAATGTAATGTCGTTTTACATAAAAATACCATTTAAAGAGACCTCATTACTAAATCCGTTTCAGAGAAACCTGTTTAAAATTGGCAAAAGAAAAAAATGTTACGAGTAACTGACTACCTAGACTGTCAATGTGACTGATCACCGTACGCCCTAGGCCAGTGCTAATATTTGTAGTAATATATTGTATGGGGGTGATTATTTAACGATGATCAGCGAACCATGTCGCACCTATTGTTAGACTTTATACAACGCTAATACCGGTTGTTTAACATGTTCCTCTGACTCGTTCATTCACATACTATTATTATTAATGAAAATCTCGTCTAAGGTAAAAGATCAATTTTAGAACGAGATTTAACGCACGAGATTTCAAGACACACCCGTCAAATTTCGTAACTTTGAATCTGACTGAAAGACTGTTTTATGCATCCTAAGCAGGTATCAAGTTAAATATATAAATATCGTCAGGAATATGCATAAAATTGATTCAGCATTTTGAAATCAATGACGGATAATAAATTTTGAAAATAGAAAATTTGTCGTCTGCTAGATAATTGTTAGTTTCACTTTAGGAGGGATTTTGACGTGAAAAAGCATGCAGGAGTAATCTTTCGCTTTATATGGTAGCACAGGTGAAACAAAATGATCAAATAAAATCGTGAGAGCTCACTCGGTCAGTCTGGGGGATTAAAATTATCGGATTCATTCTAAATACGGTTCAGTGATGAAAACGATATTTTTGTGACATGTGAATTAGTCATTTCCACGTGGATTTTTTTTATTTCGGATACTTTTTTTACCATGTTGAGTAAGATTAATTACTAAACGGGTTGTGATTTTAAACAGTTGAAATTTCTCGTGTTTAAGAAGGATAAACCGTAAATTAATGTGATGTGCATGTACTTGTATGTAATTATTTAGGCGTGTTTATAATTATATGGATTATGATATAACAGTAAAGGTGTGTTTTGTGTTTTCTGTGTTAGGAAAAAAAAGGATATCTATTTAAATTATTCAAGAAATTTGAAAACAAGAAAATGGGGAAAATGTGGAATTGTGTTAGTCGGATATATTTGGATTTATTTATTTTGTGCTTAGTGTCCCTGTCTATTTTAACTGTCTCAGTGCAAGGTAAGACATTTCTTCTCTCCTTTTACTATAAGTATAATAGTGTGAAAACTATTGAAAACGTCAACTTTTGACCAATGTGAAATCTTCATTTCCACATAAAATATAAAGTCACAAAACACATACTAGGACAATGGGGTATTCTACTGAAGGAGAAAAAAAAATGTTGATTCCACAAAAGATACCCAAAAAGCATGAAAGGGGTCGTTTTGACAAAAGATGCGTCGGTGCATATAAAATGTATTAAACAATCAACAGATCAAATGATATGATGTCCCTTAAATTTCTCGTATTTGTCTGCCTTTGACACAGGGATTGTTTAAGGTTTCAGCTTGGGGTATTTACGATTTTTGTACTCTTTTAGGACTCTGAGTCACACAAAAAAATGTTTATGTGTAGAATTTAAAAGAGATCAGTTAATAAAGATTAATGATCGGTTATCTATCACATGTTACATGAATAACAAAATACATGAGGTTGACTTTTAAGATAAGGTGAATTATAGCTATAGATCGATCGTATTACGTATAAGTAGCAGTGATATATAAAAATATAAAATGTTATATACGCAAATATGAGGGTTAAATAACTTAACTGGCCAAATTTTCAGTGTTACTTTGGTGGTAGTTACATTTTCTCTGAAAATTTGGCATCACTGCCATGATATGGCGATATGCAGTTAACAGTACACTTGGTTTTCAAGCCATTGGCATGCAACCTTATTAGCATGCGCTTTAATATCATGTATGTATTGAAGTTGATTTTGAGTTTAACTTAAAACAAAACGGGGCATATGAACAGGCTTTCGCCTATTCACTTTTAGATTTTCATACTTAACTTATAACTCAAATATGGACTTATTGGGTCACTGATAAGTTACAATATCGACATGTCTTTCAGCTACATGTCGATTGAAATGATAAATCAGTGCTTTCAGTATAAAATATGTGTTTATGTCAGATGTAAACAAAAAGCTTTAAAAAACTCAAAGAAATACCTTCATTATTTGATTATCAAGTATTGACATTTTCTCAAAAAGGCCGACTGATAGATAGATATATCACTGTCATGTATTATGTATGTATATATATACATACACTGAGCTTGTGTTTTTACGAACAATACAAACAATGGACTGTTTTTATTTAAAAAGATGAGCGATATTTCTTTATTTTAAGGTTTAACAAATGGTGTTGCAAAGAACAATCAAAGTGCGTTATCGTAACCTGTTTAAAGATAGATACACACACACACACGAACAAAAAAAATGTATAAAAAAGCAGTATAGTTAATACACAATGCCATATAACACACAATGCCATATGTTTTTTAATGATATTATCAGATTAAGGTGGAATCGAGGTGTATTGATTTTAGCCCGTAGCTCAGCATGGTAATTTACAAACGATTGTGAGATACTCTATTAACCTTACGTGAATAATAATAGTTTATAGAATGTTCCTATATTAGAAGGTATTATTGGATATACATGTATATCAACTATCATACACTTGCGTTCTGTTCTGTTCTGATAATGATCTAGTAATGTATTAACAGTGATATCTTCCCTATAGTAAAAGCCCAAAATAGGTATATATTTTCCTCCTAAATACACTTCATTCTTCACTAGAACCGTGACTTAACAGCAGCTGACTTATATCAGCTAGTTGATTAATTTAATTGACTGAAACTCAGGAAGTTGTCCCTATAGATAGCCCATGCTATGTACTATGCATGTTAAATTGAATTGAAATTGAAAATTTTATTAAATGTGTGGGTACAGTATATTCCATTTTCAGTAGTTGGAATGTGATTTCTGATTTTCCCCTTTTTCTGATTTATCGAGCTATATTTCCCTCGTTAGAAAGGCACAGTTTGTTTTTAAAATTGGAAAATCAAATCACTTTTATATTAAAGCTGCATGCCTCTAGATGAGCTAAACTATTTCAATAAAATCAAAGTTGAGAAAATTGTACAACGATTCCAGGAAAAGTAACAAAGATTCAAGATTCGGGTGTAATTTAAATGTTATGTGCAGTTAATGACATATTTTTTCAGTATTTATTATTATATATCTACTGCGTTACTTACACAGGAAGGGCAGTTTTTGAATATGTTGACCTCTTTTTGGTAATTTACGTGGGTTTATAAATGTCATTGATAATGTGTAAAATGCTTCATTTTTTTAGTTTCACAATATTATATTTTTTATACATTTTCAATATTTCATGAAAATTAGCATTTATCTAGAGGCATGCTGCTTTAATACGGTAACGTGCTATCACTATTGCGTAATGTATCTGTATACGGGTATTTAATCCCCCAGATATTTCCCGCATACCACCAACCCCAACGTATGCAGTTTCCTTAGGAATGAAATGACTCATATTTGCATAGGTTACTAATTCAGAAAAATGTAAAGTTTCTAAAACTGGTGAGAGCACATGCCACCCCGTACCTGCAACACAATTTAAGCTAGCCAAGCTCCCCACCCCTATAAAATTTCCCGTGTACACAATTGTTACACAAGACCGCCATTTACCAGGGTACGGGAAATATGCCAGTTCCCAAACATGAAAATATATGCCAAGTGAAAGAGGCGCAGCATTTAAAATGGATGTGTAGCGAATAATTATTTTAATATACATTCAACGTAACGTCAATGCAGCGTGGCCCTGTTCAATTATTTTTTCCTGTCCTTGTGCAAAAGAATGTTAAGCCTTTTAATTCCGTTAATGTGGAGGGGGATTTAGAGATTAAAACTATTAATGCATATATTTGATAAGTTATTTAAATCATTTAAATTTTTGCCGTGTTAACTAATAGAAATTAACTTTTGATCGTGCAATATTAAGATTAATGCGCGTGACGGTGTGTGTGCGTGTTAAAAAAGAAATATTCCCTATAATGACTGTATACGATTTCGTGATGAAATCCGTGTCTTTAAAAGTCGTATACTGATCGTTATTTTAAAGTCTGTTTGGTTCTCTTTTTTTATAAACAGAGAATTGGAACTCCAGTGGTATTAATGTTGGTCTGCACACCCAGCAACTGCAAGTCCGATTCCCAACTAATTCAATAAAACATACTTTCGTCTTTTATGTTTTTTTTTTTCGTTTTTTATTTCGGATGATACATGTACTTTAATTCGAGACGTCGCATCTATTAGTTTATACATGAACATACATGTCAATAAACACGCCAGGTAGATTATATGGGGACTCAGTCATCAGTGGACGGCCAGTAGCAACCATTTACAAATGTATTGACTATTGATTCTATACAAATTACAATAAAACTGCGGTCAACATGAATGGCGCATCCATCGTGTCCCACACTGAATGACTTATCAAGATAAACAGAGTGTTAAAAACCCTTTATAAAGGCGGGAAATTTATTACACATTAAAATTACAAATACAAATATTCTAACATCGCCCCTAAGTTAAGTATAATAGAAATAATACATAACAAATACATATAGCTGACAATTCAAACAATGCACTACAATAGACTTGAAATAACCTGTTTTCATTCACAGACTGTCACAAGAGCTAATCGATATCGTTAGAAATCAATATTTATTGGACATAGGTCGTGACTTTATATAAAAGAGACGCTGTGTGTCACCGGTGATTGTAAAAAAACTCTTTTTGAAATAAAGCGGCGAATCGAGGTCACTTTTCTTGTTGAAGACTTATTACAAGTTTGTATTCAAGAGAGAAGGGAACACCCACTTTTCATCTGTAAAATATATGATAATTATGCTCCCATAGCAACTAGTATATTTGTATTGGATTAATAAGGGATGTATGATTGAATGATGCATTGAATCAGTTATAGATTATTTCATTAAAGTTATAGATTATCTTTCCCGTTTACCAAACATAAATGACAAATATATTATTTGATATACATGTACCGTTCCCGAATCCCCCCACATCCCCCAATTACCGGGCCCGAATCCCCCCACGCCCCAAATGATGAACTTTCTCGCCAGCATTAAATGCAGGGGGTTTACTCCGGTAGGAAAGTAACGAAAGACTTATTATGCATTATGAAAGATGTTTTTACCAGAAAATTAAAAAAATCTCCTGTAGGAAGACAAAGTTCAAAGAGAGACAGAGTTGTCTCTCGCACAGCGTTCGTCTGACAACCACGTGCACCCAGACACGTGACCGTACCTTCAGATCACGCAGGAAATGCATTGCACGCACCCTTCGCCGAAACATTTTCTCAAAATGCATGTTTTGTGTTCACTCTCCCTTTGAACAAATATAGATTAATATCGTCAAATACACGTTTTGCTTTTAATTAAGGAAATCCTTTTAATTTAATTAGCCGTAATCACCTAAATCACCGTAAAGCAAACAAGAGACATCACGCAGTTTTAGTTTTCAATCTTTTTCCTTATTCATTTACAATTTTAGGTATTTTTATACCATTTCTTAACCAAACGTCAGGCTAAGTTATATGGTTATTGAAGTTTGATTAGGGGGGAAAAAGAGGAAATTAAAATATAAGTTCCTTTTGTAGAACTAAAGCGGAAACAAAACTTCTGACTTATGATTTATTCCACCAATTTTGATTCAAAAAGTAAATCAGAAGGTTTGTAAATATAGGAAGCAATGTTTGTTAAAGATTACTTTAATATATTCGTGAAATGCCAGTCAGTTAAATCAGCTCCTTTTATAACGCTAAGCTAAAGAAATATCATCATCATCATCATCATCATCATTATCATCATCATCTTCATCATCATCATCTTCATCTTCTTCATCATCATCAACAACAATAACAATTACAAAATCAAAAACAACAATATCAACAATAAAAAACAGAAACAACAATAACAACGACAGCAACAGCTGCAAGAAAAACAAAAAAGTCCTTAATTACATTGTTACCACCTACATCAATAGTACATACGTACAGATAGTATCATGTGTCAAGAAGGAAATGCAGTTATTAACTATAGAGATACTTTTAGTACATTTTATTTCAAGTGGGTTAAACTTTCATACCAAAATCATGATCGTCTGACTCTCCTACTGTAACTCTAAATAGCTGTTACACGTAAATATTTGCGTATCATGTCTCGCTACCCTTTCACGATACGTAATGTCTATGGCCAATCCTCCGTATTACCTTACCCTATGTTTAACTAAGCATACCTCCAGTGTTTACAGAAGCTGCCCGGATGACCCCGACTTGTTGAAAAGTCGCGACAAAAATGACTAGTAGGTGGATTTGGAAATTTAAAGATACTAAACTATTTTTGACACCAGATCGTGTTAGTATATACTTACTCACGATGTACTTAATGCGTGTTTGGTCTTTTTTAATAGGGATGGGGTTGGGGAGCGTGTCCCCGGGGGTATGTGGTGGGGATGAGGGTGGCGTGAGGAGGATACTGAGTTATAGGGGGTTGGGATGTGGGGTATGGGATTATAAAGTCGGGACGAATTATGCTTTTTTCACGTTTGTAAATGACTGATTCGTAAGCCCAGTAAATGAATATATGGCTTCCAAGTCACGCCTCCAACATAATTTAAAGGAACTTCACTTAGGTTCAAAGGCCTTAATACATAACATTTTAATTTACAAACGCATGAACTTGCTTTAGATTCAACGTTTCTTTATAAAGGTTAACTTTAAAATTAATATTTTATATGCGGAAGTGTAAAGCGGGATCTTATCACACGGTGATATTACACAAAGATGCGCACACAATCTTAATAAATTATGACTTGAAGATATGCTTCACCGATGAAGCGATTTTAAACGACATTAATTTAAAATTGAAACATTAAACAAGCATAACTTTTTCCCAGAGAGGAAACATTATCAAATTCTTAGCATTTCGATTTTTTCCTTCCTTTTTTCTAGGATGTTCATGTACATTTTGAGCCTAGTCAAACAAATCCATGTTTAAGTAACGCCAAACATGCAAAAGGAAGTAAATTCATGACAAAACACAAATTTCATAAATTATCGTGGATTAAAATACACTACTATACGACTGATTAAGTCTGATTATCGTTGTCATCTTCCCTAAACTCGTATTTTTATTTATCTAGTTAACAAGATAAAAAAAAAATAACCGATCGTATCACGAAAGTAATTTTGATCGGACTTACCGCCTACATTTTAAGAGAAAAAACAAAATTTACAAAAAGCACCATTATATCAATTCAAAAATTACAGTAGACTGATTTAAGAACTGCATTCCTTTCGGATTTACCCGTCGTTGCTGTCGTTTATGGGGTCAATATTTGCTTTAAATATTTGTTTAATTGATATTATCTTTTCAGTAATAGGCGTAGATTGGAATTACAGTGGTTTTTATTAAGCCAATAATCCATCGCACTGCTATTGTATAACCCCTCTACAGAAACAGACTGAGCTGTTAATCCAGTTTGAAAAAGAATGTTTACATACTTGGCTTTCTTGCCATGCAAGAAACTTAAAATTCACCAAATACTTTTTGTGTAACCTTTATAACTTAAAGGCTACTGGGATAGAAGGTGCGTACAAATTAAAAGATCAACGCATATTTTTATCAAAGAGATTAATTTAGGTTTTGTAAATTCTTTTCCGACGCAAAAAATATTGCTGACCAGTTTTGCTGAGTAAGCGTAAAATCTACCTTTATTGATTTTGATTATAAATCGATGACAGTTTTAACACCGTGTCAAACATTTTAAATATTGATCAAGGTACTTTAGAGTCAAATGATTCAAAGTTGATAAACAGAACTAGATATAGAAATGGTACAGTAACTAGACCGGATTCCGTAGATTATTAAATTAATATCTACATGTACATAAAATCTCATACATGTATATATATATATACATGTAGTATGGAAATGAATCATGGTTGAAATTAATTGTCGTCTGAATAAATATTTAAGCACTCTATCTTATATATTATGAATGCAATTAAGTTCATATTTTATGTCAGAAATTTCCATAATTTTGAATGAAATTATCAGAAAATACTAACGTTCTGTGTTGGAGTTTACAGTTGTCACACATTAAAATGACACATGGAAGCAACACCGTGAAGCTGATTTCCGGTACATCATCATTTACATGTACATTATTTTGTTGCAAAGTATTTAAATCTCTCTAAATTTTCTTCATTAGTTTAACAGCTGGGCTTTAAAACCATAGACAGACGATTACTTTTCTTAGTGCATGTGCCCTATACATAAGTGATTGATATGGCTTCTTTTTAATGCGCGAAATTCGTGCAAGCACGCCATCTTGGAATGTTTTGCATCTGCACACTTGAAGTGAGAGCCAGATTACAATTTTCACATTGCGCCGGTTATCATGGCGTCATTCCGTCAAGCCTGGTTTCTTTAAGTTTCTTTTGGGGAAGTGGTCATGATTTTTCTTATCATTAATTCATGGATCCGTTTTTGATCAACAGCTATGTATTGTGAAGCGGTAGCCTAGTGGTGAAGGTGTCTGCTGCTAAATCGGAAATTGTGGGTTCAAGCCCTACTCGGGTTCCAACCATGATTTCTCATTTAACTCCAGTACTGCTAAGTACCAGGGATTGGACTCTTGCAAGACCATGTTTCACTCACGAGCTAAGATCAATATATTTTACAGTGAAATTTACGTGATTGCAATGCAAAGGTCATAAATAAGACAGACAAACGAACGTCCTTAAGGGATAAAAATTATTTGACGGTTCTTTTGATCTTTTCTTAATCTTTTTCAAACCCTCAATATACTTTTTCAACCCAACAAGTCACTTTTTCCAACCCAGAATTACATTTTCGTACGGAATGAACTTCATAAATTCAAGTTTTACACACAACCTAAACCCTTATTCTCTCTTACCTATGGTCGTACAATCGTTCGAACAGACGGACAAAAAGACAGACATACAGACAGACAGACATTACTATTACAGATACGCATACGTTTAGCTCATGCCATTTAATCGGTCACATTTGTATCGACTTTTTCATTAACAAACAAGTTCTTACATTAACATTACGCACCTTACTATTAATTACCTTTCCATTGATGTTACGATACAAATGTAGCGAAATCGTATAATAGAATCACAGTCCGTGAATATACTTCTAAAGGTGTCTTTCCGTTTAAAGACCCAGAAATCTCGGCTTTTTCAAGCTGACATTTTAATTTCAAGACGATGTATTGTGGCTGTCACAAAAGCAAGCACTCTAGACCGTGTAATGTTATTCAAAATAGATTTTGATTGATGAATACGAAGATGTAATATTAACGTTTTTACAATGAAATATGGAACGCCACTTTTGTCACATTATTGGATATATTACGCAATGACGATTCATATAATTAACACTTTATTTCTTACACGGAATACATCTAAACAAGTCTAAATGTACTTATATTCATGTTAATTCACGTAAAGTCCTGGTATAAAATCAATAAAACATATTCATGTAAATTCCTGGTATAGAATCAGTTACATGTTAATATGACCAAATTGTTTTTAAATTTATGAGTATTTATAACCGTCCATTTTCGTAGAATTGCAGTACATGTACCTGTATATAATATTGAGCAAGTAGCAGAAATTGTTGATAAACTATCTGTAAATATCATAAGCTCTGTCATATAATTAAACAGAGAGTGTTTCTTTTTTGCAAAGTGTATTGCGGCCATCACTAAAATAAAACGGAAAAAAGGGAAAAAAACACAAATAATTTTTAATGACATTTAAAATACCGAAGAAGGGTTAATATAATAAATAACAATATGTCGTTGAGGTTGAGCTCGTTATTTCGTTACTTTCTTAATTGAAGGGGTTGTGTTAAAACGGCGGAATATGCCGATTTGTGAGAACTTTATGGATAACCTCGAAGCTTTAACCATTATTTAATGATGACAGTGATGGCGTTCCATAGTGAATCATGAAATTTAATTTTAATGTATCTTAAAACGTGTAAACCGACTATTCTCATGCATTCACCGAATATAAAGTAACTGATAGCAAACAGAAGCGTAATGGATACATTCTTTATTTTGTTCCATTGAAAAGGAAAAAATATCCGTAAATGAAAACCTTTCAAGGATGTATTTAATTATAGAATTTGCATGTTGCATTAAGAGCTGGCCATCAATTTTTAAAGGTATTCTAGCACACTATTTCAGAGTACATGTAGTAACGTCCTACCTGCTTTTCGTTATTCAGTCTTATTTGAGAATGTTCCCTAAAAATAATGCATGGACTGATTATGATATTTATAGATGGACAAATCCATTCAAGATATTTAGGGTGACACAGGTTGATAAATAAATTGTTGCTGATCAATACTGTTCTTTTTCGCCGTGTAGAACCATTATTTGCCATTTAATGTTGCACGTGCAGCTTAATGTTGCACTTGCAGCTAATTTTCGCAATTGCAGCTAAATGTCGCACTTGCAGCTAAATGTCGCACTTGCAGCTAAATGTTGCACTTGAGAACTATTTTAAAAGCGACGTCAAAGTATTAAAAAATTGTCACACGGTCTTTTGGGGTCTTATGTTTTGCGTTTATTGTTGGAAAAGATAGGGGATATAATAAGGACAAAAAGGGCGACGACTGCTAAAGAACAAGTATTTATTAGTAAAACTTAAGGAAATATTATTTTTAACGAAAAATGTGTGGTTAAAATGCGTCAACAAAAAATGTTTTAACTCAATGCTATAATATATCCGTGAAACAGTATGAAACGAAGATTTATTTATTTCAATTAATGAAATTTTACTTCCTCGTGTTTGGCGACATTCCTTCCTGAGACTATATATCACCGCACGTTTGTTGTATATCCTTGTTGAAAGATAAAAGTTCTATAAAACCTAGTCGTTCAAAGGGATTTGGTTAACAGATTGTCCGAATAAATTGTTCCCAATATTGCTTATTGAATTTCGTTTAATGAGAGTTTTATTAGTCAGTACTGTGATAAAAGCATAACGATCTTATGACGGTCGAACTCAGGCTTGTTCAGTGATAATGTATATCAGATTAGAGCATGCGCGTGCGTGCAATACGTTTATTTATAGCCATGTAAAAAAATTTGGTTTTTGGACTTGAGAGTGCAATGGTTACCAGAAACCTTTACATTTCAGAAGGAACAACAGGCTATTTAACATTCAATGTGTAAAGTACGAGGCCCTTATTTATGAATTGTCCTGGAGATATTCACTGATATTGTAGTCAAAATAGTGCTACCACTGAACCTTATTGTCCGTCCTTACTACATAATATTTGAGTTTGGAAACGTAATATATGATTTTCAGTATTTTGCAGTCGCTCGGAACACCTTGCTGATCATTCATACTACTGTGTTTGATGTACACGTAAATTACCGGAATTTGACGGTAAGATCCGAAGTGTTACGAACGGTCGTTATGTTATTTATCGTTATTTTATCGTTTTGTCAATCATACGGGTAACCAGACCTGTCATTTAAACACCTAGAGGCCTATTTTTACAGTACTTTAAATACTGTATAATTTACTGGCCTGTCATTAGCTTGTCACCTTAATGATCAGCTTATTTACTGTCGCATTTTGGTTACCCATATCTGCTACACCCATGAAGACTTGTTCGATAGTTGTCCGGCTCTAGAGGAGACAAACCTTGTCTTCTATGTAGAATACCCGGTAGATCACTACTTATATTAGCGCTTGAGCTGGGATCGAACAAGTGACACGGCAGGGGTGGGGGAGGGGAGGATCCACCTGCCAAATTATATATAGGAGCGCTTTAAAAAGAAGTATGGTGTAAACTTAGCATCCAAATAAATTCATATGCACGTTTGTTGCATATTTGTGTTAATATATTTTTGTATGGTCAATTTTTTTTCTTAGCATAATTACATTTCTTAATCGGTGTCGCATTTTAATCTATCGCACCATGGCGGATTGTACGAGATAAAAAATATATATATGCGGATATTATTGAAACATTATAAAGTTACGAAACTGTTACATGAAGCATAAAACCTATTTGTAATAAACAAAAAAACATGCATATTTGTTTCAATAGAACCAATGCTACCAAAAATATTTCATTACTCTGGCCCAAGGTTTTAATATCATTATCTATTATCGAATTCTATCTCATTTATAGGTGCATACATTTATAACAATATCGGTTTAAACACGCTTAACGGTTTAAGCATAGGCATAAATTAACACTTACAATATTGGCGATCTACAAGATTATTAAAACTTTACGATTTAATCTAAAATAACCATCTCCTATCTTGTAGATCGGAATTTCAGATAATCTTTTTGTCTACCCGCCAGGGTTCGTTAAATCAATTGATTGGGTACACTGACCTAGAAAAAAAATTGAATAAACTATACGTATTGTTCAGTTATAATATCTAAAAAGTTGGTCATGTACGCCATTCGAAATAGCGACTTTCCATAAAAAAAAACAATGCTAGGAAAATATCGTGTGCCTGTCTTTAAGCATCTATACTTAAGCCCCTGTGTTGTTTTTTTGTACGAATATTAATAATAAACGATTAATAGCTATATGAAACTGTTGTTAAAATTAGACTTGGTAGAACATCACTAAATCGTAGATATGGTAGACCATCACTAAATGTAAACTTCAACTTATTAAGAGATTTAAGTTAGTAATAAGTTTTTAACATTCAAAATCATTAAAATATTTTTATATATAAGGATATCTCGTGGTCTACTGTAGGGACCTTATCCAATATTCCATACCCTTCTACTTTGCAACAGCACGATATATGTTTGTTTGCGCATGCGTGTTAACGTTAACGTGACCTAAAATATATCCATATGTCGTCTTAACCTTTCGTTTTCGCAATGCTAATCAAATTATTTGCTTTTATAAAATAAAACAACTTAATATAGTATAGTTTTATTGATTTGCTACAATATTACAGTACCCTGCTTGTAAAATTAAGTTGTCTTCAAATAAGAAAATATACTGCACCTGGCACAGTCTAAAATATGTCTTTTATTTACATTGTCATTTAAAGCAACATGCCTCCAGATCCATGCTGATTTTTAGGAGTTTTATTTTCAATGTATTAAAAAGAGAATTATACTCAAGTGAACAAAGAAAGTAATTTCCTCATTGCACACAGCACTTAAAATCTCCGAAAAACACTAAATGTAGGTCAGAATATGCAGCCAAAATAGTTTTGACTGCGTTAGTCACGCAGTAGAAATATGGTGATAAATACTGCAAAATCAGTCATTAATAAGTCATCAGTCAAATAAATTATTCCTTGAATTGTTAATATTTTTACTTTCCTTAAAACCTAGTACATTTTTGTCAAGGTTGATTTTAATTATTTTACTCTTATCTTGAGGCATGCAGCTTTAATGTTAACTTTATTTGCAATACTTTGTCTTATCTGGAGGCATGCAGCTTTAATATTAACTTTCTTGCAATATTTTGGCTTATCTAGAGGCATGCAGCTTTAATGTTAACTTTCTTGCAATATTTTGGCTTATCTGGAGGCATGCAGCTTTAATGTTAACTTTCTTGCAATATTTTGGCTTATCTAGATGCGTGCAGCTTTAATGCCAACTTTCTTGCAATATGTTGGCTTATCTAGAGGCACGAAGCTTTAATGTTAACTTTCTTGCAATATTTGGCTTATCTTGAGGCATGCAGCTTTAATGTTAACTTTATTTGCAATAGTTTGTCTTACCTGGAGGCATGCAACTTTAATGTTAACTTTATTTGCAATACATGTACTTTGTCTTATCTGGAGGCATGCAAGTTTAATGTTAACTTTCTTGCAATATGTTGGCTTATCTGGAGGCATGCAACTTTAATAGTTAAAAGTTGAAAACCAACTTTAAGCATATAAATCAAGGCGTTTTAAATATTTTCATGCAAAGTTTCGTAATACGGAAGGTTAAATAACACATTTTGAAAGATTGATGAGTCGGGTTTAACTTCATAGAAAAAAATGTAATTCACACAATAATTGGTGAATCGATTCATCAAGAAAATTGAGACATTAAAGGTTTAATGTGTTACTTATTTTTTATTTAATTTCACATGTCTAGCGCATCATGGCAATTAAGCTTATAACATTTCAAAGGTATAACAATTTGTTTAAGAATATTAGAAAAAAGTTTTATGTTATTTTTTTAAGAGTTTAATCGTTTAAACTTGTTCTGAATGTTGGTGATTTTAGTATCATACACACGTTACATGATAATAGATTTACTCCATTACCATACTGATATGTAACTTACGTGATATGTAATAATATCATACGTTACGTTTTTTAAGAACAGTTTTTGTAGACTACGTTACTTGTGACTATATAGGATCCAAAGTAGTTATGATTAACGTGTTGTGAGTGAATACCAAAACTACGGTGTTCCGTTGGGGCTATTGTTTTATTTTCTTATACCATGTGAAAGGTGTTTGCTGTGCCAATGAAATGCAAAACAACGGCTTTGACTTCTTGAGGGACACCACACTGCGAGTTTGATACATCGCGCCAAAAAAGAGTTACTGCATCGTTCTGATAATGCAGGGAACATATAAGGTTAAACCTCGAATCGTTTAAGGCGCTCCCTGCACCGCCCCACCCTCACTCCGAGAGCGAAAATCGTGGTTACAGTTAGTACACAAAATTATTATACGCTCGTATATACCCTTGGATACGGAACGTCAGTGGTTCTACTCAGGTGCCCGTTCGTGCCTGAAATAATGCACGGAATGGCACCTGAGGTCTTCCTCCAACAGTAAAGCTGGAACGTCGCGATATGACCTATACTGTTTCGATGTGACGTAAAACCCAAAACAAACAAAACTCTAAATGTTGATCATCTAAGAGTGACCTATTTTACGCTGACTCCGTTCTCGTCAATGAAATACCTGAGAATATGAAATATGCAAAAATACCTTGTTCGCTAAAACTTACCAGTGGCATCTAAACTATTTATTTTTAGATGGCTTATTACAAACTTAACTGCTCTTTAATGGTGAGGGTATAAAATACTCTTAATTCATGAAATTTCGTATGTTAATCTAAATTAGATAACATATTATAATTTCAAAGAGATTCACTGTGTCAAAAGATACTGCTATTTTTCACTATAAAGGAAGACATTTATTACAGAATATATTAGTTACAGTGGTGGTTTTTATATGTACATTTTAAAGTAAGCACGTGCTAATGTCACGGGGTTAAAATTTTTTTTTTAATAAATGAGTATACATACATGTGAACTATTTGTAATTTACGCCTGACTGTTATATTATTTCAGTATATAAATGTTGTCTAATTTGTTATTTTAATTACTACAACTGGTGGGTGTTGAAGTTTGAGAACACATTAATGTAAAAGCAAAATTGTACAAATGTTTCATTACTTAAGTGTCTTTTCACATGCCCGTTCGGCCATGGGAAAATTGCACGATGGAAAAACAGTTGGCCGTTTTCTCGTTAAAACTTGGGAAACCTTCAACGCAAAGTAAGAAAATGGCGAAATGTGATATAATAATTTATAAGAACTTCGTTTTACATTTTAGTAGCCCTATTTAGAGAAAGTCTTAACAAGATATTAAAATCTTTCGTATTTTATACTCACAAATAATATACCTGTAAATCAACAAAATGTAACTGTCCTTAGCAAAAGATTCAAATTAACGGCTATTTTTGAACCTTTAGCAATGATTTTGGGCATGCGCATTCAGGTAAATTGCTTCCTGTAATATTTGGAACTCTTAATGAATTTAAGCCGTGTTTGGAATAGATCGCCGATTTTACATGATCCTTATCTGAAGTTGGACGGAAAGAACCGAAAAGTTACGATCGTGGTATGATTTTATCAAGAGTGTTGGTTCGGCGGAAATAACTGCGAATAACTAAATAAAAAATAAATAAATAAAAGTAATTAAAAATAAATTGAAAAAAGTAACATTTAACAAAAAAGTAACATTTAACAGAAGATAGTGAATATTAAAAGAAAATCGCCAGGTTCTGCATGTATATTTAATTTCAGTGCATGAATATTCAGATTATTTGAACACATATACATGTACTTATATTGTATATATCACACACGCATTAATCAAATATAGATAAAACATGTTCCGTTCCGTTGTATTACTTCACTACATATTTCACGGTAATATAATGGTCATTAACGTTACAATAAACGTGTTATAAATGTCAATTTAGCATCATACCGTCATATATCAACATAACTACACAAATGAATACACGAATGTCTGTCAATCAACTATGTGCATATACATGTACACAGTTGTTAGGTAAAACAAATTTTGAATCATAGTTTGGAGACCTTTCTGTTGAAGATGTGCAAGAGTTATTTATCGTATACCCACATACATGCACTGTGCGTCAACTGGGGTAATAAAGAAATTCTCATAGCGCAGACTCATTCCTCAGGCATTTGATTGGTCAGAAAATGAAGGACCAGAAACATATATAACAACTCTGAGATGACATATAAGGCTACTACGAAAGACCGGAAGTGACATTTCAACTTCGTGAATCCTCGGGTTCATTTTCACGAATTCCCAATTTCAACTTCACGAATTCCCATTTTCAACTTCACAAATTCCCGATATCAACTTGACAAATTCACTATTTCATTTTTAACTTAGTGAATTCACGATTTCAACACCGTTAAGATGATATCTTGAATTCGTGAAGCTGACGTTGTGAATTTCAAATCACGAATTCTTGAAGTTGAAATATTTATTACTTGAAGTTGAAATCGTGAAATCATGAAGTTGTAATCTTTAAGTTGAAATCAATAATTCATGAAGTTGGAATCGTGAATTCTGTATGTTGAAAACGTGAAGTCACAAAGTTAAAATTGTGAATTGACGAAGATGAAATCGGGAATTCATGAAGTTGAAATGGCCCCATCGGTCTTTCGTATATAGGTAACATCAGTTTTATTAATGTTTACTTTTGATTCTTCTTCTTTATTGTCACACAGACTCCCAGTCTACAATAAACTGTCATTTTTTGTCGTCTGCAGCTTGTCGTCTCAAGATGTTGCACATGCTCCTCCTATTTGTTTGTTTGTTTATTTGGGCGAATACAAACAAGTGTTTTGTTTTTTTTACGTATTTTATATAGTTTTGCAGATATTATGACAATTAACCGTGAATTTACCTGATTTATAAGAAGTAACATATTATTTCATTAAATATCATGCAATTTTAGGTTATTACGTCATCGCGCACGTACAAAATATTCCCAATCGGACTGTTTTGTTTTTTGTTGTTGTTTATAGTAAACATTCCGTCGAATTGAAGGCAAAACATGTTTTTATTCAAAGAAATCGTTAGAATATCAAAATATAATTCAGCACACCCAAGATAGGCTTTAGTACTTGATAAAATCTAAAATAAACAAAAAAAAAAAAAAAAAAAAAAAAAAAAACAACAAACGTTTAAAGTTTTACTGCCTAATTTAATTCTGAAAAAGAGATACAGTTGTTTCCCCCTAAATGCTTCCACTCGGACTGCCAAACAAAATTTATCCCGATTTCAGACTTAATCTGGTACCATATGCTCTTTGTAAGAAATTCATTTTTTATGCTTTTAAGCTTTTGGATCTCAGCGGAGTTCAAACTACAGAAAAACGACACGAAGGCACATTTTATTCGCCGGTATTTATCATTTATATAGCACCTGTTTACTTTATCAGACAGGAATTTCAGTTTTTAAAGACAAGTGTTTAAGAAAAACTTCAACTGTTTATACTTGGCAAACAACACAACTCTAGTTTTTATGAATGAATTCTTTTGACAATCCGAAAACGGCGTACGAAACCTGATACTCAGCCATTACTTACTTTAATGTAATATTTACATACATCATAAATTTAATATCGTTTTACAATATGAATTTGAGTATATTATTAACCCATAAAGCACGGATCA
>NW_026851975.1:0-60000 GCF_026571515.1 Ruditapes philippinarum | reverse complement strand
CTATGGTAGTTTAAATAGTAAGGCTTTTTTTAAGAAAACAACAAAAACAACAACAACAACAACAACATTTTGCTACTTTTGTGACACGCAATTTTCTTTCTTCTAGTGATAAGCAGTGAACAGTCATGCTCTTTTAAAACCATTATACATGAATACACGTTATGAGACTCACGTTTGTGCTTTGTAAACTTAAGAAGGAAATGATATTTGTTTCAGAGGAGTAATGTGCCTTTAACGTATATGATAGAAATACTAGTACATTGTATATAAATACATTATGCAATGATATCATATAAAAAGTACATTTAATAAGCAAAGTCACGCGTTTCAAATTCGATATGGTAATTTATTTGAATGGCGAAAAAAAATCTTCTATAGAAACCAATTATCATGATAAATTTAGCATCGATCTAGTTTAATTTGATTCCTCGTAATTCTCGTTTATTATTGATGATTGATTTTGTAATATAATGTAGGAGTTATTTTGAATATTTTATTTAATCCTATTATAAGGTAAGGCATAAATTGCGGTATCGACTTTTAAGTTTAGCTGTTAATCTGTGTAATTATTCATAAATACTCGCAGTTTAAGTGCGGGAACTATTCAAGGAATTTGTTTTGCTGCAAAATGCAGAAAAGAACTAAGAAGTTCAAAAGTTTTACATTACGCCTATCCCCCTTTTGTAGACATTAATAAAACACATAACGAATGGTTATCATAATAATAACAATGATAAATTATGGGCCTAAAATGCGGATGCGGTTTAAGCGAACTATTTCAAAATAGAATTTAATTTACTTTAAAAAGGAAAACGATTTTTTTCAAAGTATGACTGAAAATATTTAGAAAATGTTTTCCGCCTTTTGTTCACCATAAACAGAATATTTTATAGTAAATCAGTCACACCCAGGGCAAAATTCCGGACTCTTAAAGCTCTGCCTATCCTGTATTGGTTCTGATATACGAGACTACTATGTGAGCCGTGTCATGACAAAACCAACATAATGGGTTTGCGACCAGCATGGATCCAGACCAGCCTGTGCATCCGCGCAGTCTGATCAGGATCCATGCTGTTCGCTATCAGTTTCTCTACTTGTTATAGGGTTTGTAAGCGAACAGCATGGATCCTGATCAGACTGAGCGGATGTGCAGGCTGGTCTGGATCCATGCTGGTCGCAAACCCATTATGTTGGTTTTGTCATGGAGCGGCTCATGTGATCTACATGTAACATGTGTATTATAATATAAAGAATCTCCGTAACTTATTAATATTTGACCTCCTTAAACTATCACATTCTTGACCTTTTATTGAATTTGTAAGATGACCGCCATTACAGGGATTTTTTGGATTATTTTATAGCCGATATTCGGTCATATTCCCAAATGAAAATAGTACAGCATTTTCCCAATACACAGGAAAATATTCCCAATTAAAAGTAACAAATTAAAAATATTGAATCACAAATTCTAAAAGCTTTGAAAATAAGGGCTTCTTCACTGTTACGGTGCTTTAATGTTTGAAGATGCCATCCTAGACAGGGCTTCTTCACTGTTATGGTGCTTAAATGTTTGAAGATGCCATCCTAGTCAGTGCTTTGTTGCATTCATTTAATCACTGCAAAATTAAAGTCATGTTTTTTTTTCCTTCAAATTTTTAATAAAACATCACTGAAATTCACAATTCCATGGGTATGGGTCATGTTTCCTAAATCTTAGATAAAACTCTGCATTATCAATACTGGCATGTGATTAATTGTGGGTTTATTTTCTTGTATGCTATTTGGTTCATATTACACGACTTTTTGTCTGTTTTCAGCAAATCCAGGAGTTTGTCCCGTACCAGTGGGGGCCGGTACCTGTGTCGAACAATGCTCAAACGATACCACGTGTCAGGAACACGAGAAATGTTGTTACAACGGGTGTGGCCACGTGTGCATGGCAGGTAAGCTAATACATGTATATATACACATTTAGTGTTACAAGAGCCCCTCCCCCCCCCCCCCCCCCCCGAGTGTGAGTGTAAACAGTTCTTTTTGCATGGTCAAAGTCCTGAAGTGGTATTACTGTTAAAACCACACACTTCTGTATTTCAATGAAGGGCAATTCATTTTGACCAATGACCTTGACATTGCTCATAGCAATCTATGCTTTAATATAACTAGTTTCAAATTCCGACATCTTTAAATGAATTAAGTTGAAGTAAGATGTGTATATATAACGCATAAATTGTTTCCATGAGTAAATAAAATACGTGAAATTTCTTACCCATGTTAAGACACATCTAAACGTATGGAAAAACCTTGCACTTCAAAAGATATATACCGGTGTATCAACAAATTTTATTTTTAGCCTATGTTATGATTTTTGTGTTACACATGTCAATTTGAAATTGAATGCAATTAAAGGATGTATATTGCAAATATATAAGGTAGTTTTGTCGGTTTACAATAAAATTGATTTGTTTATACCACAACACGCATTCAGGTTGCAATAAATTTAATATTCATGCAAAAAAAAAAGATGCATGTTGCGTGCAGGAATGCATTTATATATAACTCGTGTACACTGTTACGTACAACGCACTTGCTTATATTTTACTTAAGAAAACAATCGTTAAATTTCGGTCATTTCCGTTATACTCCGGCAAAGGGTTTCCGAATCATAGGGAAAGATGGGAAACACATTTATATAGCATTTAATATGATAATATAATACTAAGTGAACTGTTTGGGTATACTTTTCACTTCTCTTGTTTATTCCACGATATATTATTTTTCTTAAGTCTTGGAGATTACCTAGTATAATAAGAACAGATAGGAATATTTAATGTGTTAGGAAAATTGAGTTTGTAACAAAACAGAACTGGATTAGTTGCAAATGATACTGGTTAACAAAACGGTGTTTTTTGCAACAAAACAATTTTATTGAAGTGTATATGAAGCTATATCTGATGAAATATATTTTTTTATAGAAAAATATATCAACAGTGCAGTTATATTGGATCCATAATCTTATGATAAATTCTCGAAAGAGTTGAAACATAAAATGTCTATGAATATTGTACGTAAACAGAATATAAAAGTTCCTAATAAAATATCATTCCGCTGTTTCTTCGTTTAGTAATGATTTCGTGCACGTGCGAACGTGCTATTGGCTTTTACTATTGGCTTGTACTATTGGCTTGTACGGCAATTTACTTCCATATTTACTTTTTGCAAGCATTTTGGAAGTATGCCTTTTTAAAATTCAAACAAGTATTTATCTGTTTAGTGATATTTTATAAAACCTGGAAGTATCTAATCCCGAGGAATATTTAAGTCATCTTGAAAGATTCAATATTATATATTTATATACAATTGCCTGCATGTGCGCTTGTTTCATTTCAACGTTGGAATGCTATTCAAAATGTTAATTTACTTATATAGATGTTTTAGTGCGTGTAGGTCTAAATGTATGTGGTGAAAGTCAAACAATCAACTTATCTTTGAAAGCACACAGCGCCTGTTTTTAGCGGTTTCAGGCTGATGCTTTTAGATAATAATTGAGTTGTATATCTGGTTAAAGCACGACTGTCATTAATCTTTGGTATATAAATTGGAAATGGGTACCAAGTGGGGATTGTCATGTGTTTTTTTTTGTATGATGAAAACGCGTGACATGTCGACCACACAAAGGCTGTATTGTCACTTTTGGTGACCGTCCTGGCTCAGGTCCTTGACTTAAGAGACTACAAAGGCTGTACTGACATTTTTGGTAACAGTCCTGATTCTTGTTATTGGCTTAAGAGACTGAGCTGGAGTCCATTGCTCGAGAACTATGCAGGTTCGAGTGTCATTCACAACGTTGAAATAATTCACACATGGCAGCCATTCTGCTGATGTATGGTGTGTCGCCAGCATTGGAAACTGTGCTAGTTCACATCCGTGGCTTTAAAGTCTGAACTTCAATCCATTGCACGTGAATTGTGTAATCAAAACGTTGATTTACCGGATATTTCATGTAAGAAGACATTCAAATGTATATATGTGCATCACAGATTCTTTTAGTACGCCACAGCCTGCCCTTGCCTTAAACCTAGCTTGCTTAATTTCTTATTACCTTCTTTGACCTTGAAAAGTAACACCTTTATTTTAATATCCTTACATAAAACTAAATTACAATTCACTGGCAACATATATTTCGCGACATAGTGCGGGAATAGATATCATTGTTTTTTCAAAAGTTGTCTCCCTTTTATAAAAATCTTGTAAAATCGGGTAAAAGCTATCCCCCCTTACTTAATCATCTTCATTTGTACCTGATAATTGCTAAAAGCACGAAACAGTTCAGTAGTGCACTAAAACATGAAACGTCGATTCCTTTATCGTTTATATATATTTCGTATTTATTTATAGATTTGTTAAAGCTTGCCGCTTGTAACTCTATATATGCACTGTTTTTTAAGTGTTGCCTAATTAGTCGTTGACATTATTGACATCTTTAGTAAACAGCTATATCAGAAAACTGCACACGCAAAAGGTTCTGTTAAACTTATTGATTTGAACGTTATAAGTGTGCTACAATCGATTAAGTCTATCAGAACCGCCTAGATCTCTGGCGGTGCTCAATATTTGCAGAATGAATATCAATATATAAATGATTTTATGATGTATCTATCACAATTTTCTTGGAACTGCTTTTTTATGGACAAAGATCGAGCGAGAAACATTATTTAAATGACTTTTGCAAAATTTGAGGTGATATGTTAAATATTCTTTTTGCACGATGGTTTAGGTCCGTCCGTCCGGCGTGGATTTTAAGTGTTCGCGTGACGTGTTATTCTTGGAGACATAAGGCCACACTTTGGTCAGCACTTAACCTGTATTGACAACCTTGGACATCCATGGCGGAGTGGTTAATGTAGTTGACCTCAAATATATTGTTCGCTAACCTCTGTTAGCTCGAATTTTCCCAGTAAGTGTGAGGATACTATCCATCTAGCTAACGGTGGTCGAGTTTAAATATGCACCCGTTCAAACGAAAAAGCACTTGCAGGTGCGTCTGGGGTTTTCCTTCATCTGTAAAAAAAACTTGAAAGTCGCTACTGAAACACATGATAGATCTGACCATCAAAAACAAACAAATCAAATCACATTATATATACATAGTGTATTTCATTTTCAATGTAATCATAGATCGGTACTATTTACAAATATTATATATGGGTTGCTAAATGGTACGAAGAAATAACTAATATATTATCACTTTTTTATCAAACTATAAACCATTTTCCTGTAATATTAGAATATAAAAATATAAAACGGTCTCGATTTAGATTTTTATCTTTAAAGATATTGTCTTGTTAATGTATATATTATGTATATAATAGGATGATTGATCGGATTTTTATATATTGAGACTACAACGACATTTCACTTTTATTATTCGTTCGTTTTTTTGTTGTTGTTGGCGCGATCTGTATATACAAGCTTTACAAATGATTTTTATTAATCATGGCGATATTTTTGGGGCTTTTTAGTAATAAGTGTTCGTCGTCTACATTATATGTATAAATAGGCTTCATTTTTGTAATACAATTTATTAATGAAGTCATGGTGGGAAAAAAAAGTATTCTACCTACTTAAACTAGAAGGTACACATATTGTGTAAAAATTGATGTGGTATTCTCATATATATCAGTGAATTACTTAGCCGAATTTACCTGTAGTCAATTATGGGACACGGTGACATGTGTAAGTTAAAGACCCACTTCGACACAACATAAGTAGTTTTCGACAGGACATAAAGCTCCGCACCAACCTTAAGTCCTTATATATTTATATTCCATATGGGACACGTATGATGTGAGAGGCCCACATCGACATTAGATAAATAACTGACAATATAGCAATATGCATAAGAACGAACGAATGAATGCGCATTTTAGTTTTGCCTATCAGTCAAAGACAGTAACATGTACACAACCTCAGCTCTGACAGGTGTATTCTTTAAATTTGGACAGTCTATTCATTTGAAGGTGTTTGATTTGCTTTAAATTAGTAAAAATCAGACTGTGTGATTCTGTTTATGTCTGGCATGCTTGACAAAAGGTACTATTCCCATAAAATTTATGTTTTTATAAGCATGAAAGTTATGAAAACACAGTTGAACTGTTTTCCTCCTTACCTGCTTACAAATGAACCGTTTTAGTTTGTAATTTAAAAGCAAAAGAAGAATGTAGCTCTATATTAATTACTGCTGATATCTAAGAATAGCTTGATATGTCATTCATAGCAAGGAAAGAATTGTTTGGTGTGGTAGGTTTTTAGTAAGAGCACCGGCGTGTCGGTACATGCACGTACCCATGCAGATGACCAATTAGATATAAGTACGTATTTTATGACCAATTCAAGTCATGCAACCTTGCCCTTATCCATTTATACCTATTAAATACTTCAACGCCCTGTTTTTATAAAGAAATAGCACCAATCCTAAATAATACAATACATTTTCAATAATACTTTTCATTCAATCATTTCGTTTACTAATATATTTAAAATGTGTATATACCCGTTTTATGCGACATTCTCTAAAAAAAAAGTTGTAAAAATAATTAGACTAAAATATTTGCGGTTAGATTATTGAACTGATATCGTTGTCGTCACGATCTGAAGATTTCGGTACATTTCAAAAGCTTCTTAAATACACAAAAATCAGATCTTATCAATGAAATATCCCATTCATGATTTAAGGTGTAGTAATTACCTGTGTCAGCCAATATTTTTTGTCCCCATTTGTACAAAAAAACTCCCTGTAGTACACTATCGTAAATAGCGAACATTATTGATACAGACAAATAATTTCAACGATTTTCAAATTGGATGTAATTGGTTAAATTGGAAAGCAGACAGAACGCTAAAAATCTGCAGATATCTCGCTGTATTGAAGGCACATTTATGTATTTTTATATTATTCAAATTATATTCAAGATTGAGATAATTTATATCCGTTTTATGTCGTATTTATGGTCATATTTTAATTTCATAAACATAAAAAATGTCGGTTCTCGCGTTAAGTGTTCAAGTATTTTACATAACTTCTGTCACACGGTGTATAGTTGTAATATTAAAGTTACAATGATATTAGAGAGCGACTAATATTTAATAAAAAATCATCTCGAAATTGTTGCTTGCACATGACTAAGAAAGCCAGCGCTAGAACCTCAGTTGAGGAAGTGTTAGGTAAAAAGACCTAGAGTTAAATACCGTGAGACATGTTTACCTTTCCTGTATATACAAAGGATTTTTTTTATTTCGGAGGCTGAATGGGCCTTTAAGATAAAACACTTATTTTTCGTACATGCCATTAAATGAGGATGAAGAAGAATGTACTCGGGCACAAAATATAGTTAAACCAATGTTGAAATTTAAAGAAAATTAACATGAATCTGGATGCATGCTGCTTTAAACAAACACTATGAATATTTTAGTATAAACATTATTACGTCACCGTAATGTTCATATTACTAATAGAATAAATCTGACATTATAAATGCAGTCCCGAATTTGCAACTTTTTCAATTCTTCCCCATTTGACGTTAATTAAGCAGTCACTGTATAATTTTAAATAATGAAAGTTTTTAATGTTCGTATTTTAAGATGACAGCTAGAAATAAAACAAGGACACGAATAAAATGTAGGTTTTACGTGCCAGTTTATTGTTTTGCTACATCAGCAGAATTAGATACAGCCCAACCTCGTTTATTCGAAGTACCGGGGACTGAAAATTTAATTCGAATAATCGATGAGTTCGAATAATCGAAATCCGAATATTGTGATAGACGAAAACTACTTCACTTTGTCAAATCGAAGCAAAGGTACCGTATATAACACACGCGTGTCCTGCAATCAATCGAGAAAAATAAATACAATATTCAATGTGGCTCACTGCCGTGATCTGGAGTGAAAATCACCGCCGCCGCCGCCGCAACCACCAAACCATGATGGCTAATACATTCTTCCCTATACACAGTAAAACCGTTTTTATAGTTTCATTATAGGTGCCATTATCTTTGTCTGCCAATACAATATTACCTCTTGAGACCTCCGTGATCGAGCGGTTAAGTTCGTAAACCATACATCACTTGTCCCTGACCGATGTGGGCTCAAATCTCTTCAAAGACCTTTGGATTCTATCATGTGAGGATTCTATTCAGCAAGCTAACGGACGGTCGGTGGTTCAGCTCAGGTGCCCACTCGTGCCTGTAATAATCTACCAGTCACCGTACGTATGACCTTTGAAGTGTGTATGTGACTTAACATCTTATAACAACAAACATATTATCGTGTTGTTTTTTTTTCGTTATCAAGAAAAGATTAAATGCTATAATTTATTCGTATACATACATTTACAAGTTTTTTCTTTGAAAACGACCTTCAATGATTTGTTTAGTAAGAAAGCAAAACCGCAAAAGAAATTCTTTTTTTTTTTATAGAATTTGTATGGAACGCCAAAAGTGCATTAGATTGAGTATACATTAATTTGCTCTCTGATTCATCATTCTACTCGAACTCGCACCAAGATGTCTTATTTACTAAAATCAATTCACCTATTGACTATAGTGTATATGGTCTTGTGGGGCAACTGGTGTACCATGTTAAACTATCGAATATTCGGTCAATTTCTACGTTGAACATTATTTATAATCATGACAGAATACACATTGTTTTACCCGTGACACTTGACCCGGTGTTATCTTTATAACAGCTCAAGTACTTGTAACCCCATGTTACACAACATGGTTCAACTTCACTTGAAGTACCATCATATCATAAAAATTTAATTGAAGGACACTTCATAAAATGGGAAGAGAGAAGATATAATCCCTGATAAAATATCATCATTTCCCTACTTCCCTGTATTTTACTGGTACATAGCGATTTAAACAGTTAAATAAATATATACCCCCGCCCCCTGAACTCTAGGCCTTAGTGCATTCAACGTTTAACATTTTGAACCGTGAAGGGGTACAAATATCATCAAATACATCGTCTGCATCTAATCACCTCGTCGACAATCCAGATACAATTTGCTAATTAAAACCAATAGACGAAAAGTGTTTCATCGCAAATGCAAAGATTGCAGAGACAAAATTTAAATGATATTATTCGGTAGGTTTTATGACTCGTTTTTCAAGACATTCTAACTGAATGTTTTATTTGCTTTCTCACGATGGCTTGTATATCGTTTTCGGTTAATTTAGCGACATCTGACCATTCAAACCTTCACGTGAAGATCAAGGACTTATTATTACCCAGCATGCATTTTACAAAACATGGTAGCTAAAAACAGGACCTTGATTCATCATGACTGAACCTAAATTACAAAGGTGTTCCAAAAAACCAAATACCTCCGCGGTGAAGAGCTCTTTATATGGGATTAGATTTCCTCATTAATGAATATATTGTCAAAATTAATGATAGTCAATCGCATGGGTAAAGCTCGTTTAGGTTTTACTCAGGTTTCAAGCATATATGGTAGGAATTGACAGGCATTTTATTAGAGTTTCTCTCTTTAATTGTGCCATATAAAATAACAAATCTTTTCTTATCTTCTTGTATCAAAGCTCACGTTGAATCAAATGATAAAATATCATTCAGACGTTGAGTTAAAAGGCTGTAGGGGAACTTTTAAAAAACATCTTAAAGGCCACTCGACTGAATGTTTGAAACGGAAACAAAAGCCCCCATCGCTAAAATTGGCATGTCGAATACCGGAACCTCTTGCGCATGTACCGGAAGTTGAAATCTGTACGTTTTCTGTCAACTGTTGGTCAATCACCATTACTAACAGTCTATCTTTAGAAATATATAGTTCATTCAGCTCAACTTGACAATTCACTAATAGTTTCGAAAATTGTAGAAAGGTAGAATAACGACACTTAACATTCAGCCACTCTGCCCCTTCCTTTTTAAATCGTTTGCTGTTTACTTATAAGCCTCTACTATTACTTAAATTTGTTTGATAATCTTTTGTCATCCTTCTAATTACTTTTAACGGTATATTTGCTATAATTTATTCTATACCTACTCTATCAGTTATATGTTATAGAATTCCATATGGAAATACTATAGATTTTCCCCTACCAAGGACAGCATTGATTTGAAGAAACATTAAATATTTATACACTGCTTAGAGGTCTTGCGAATATGAAAAAGTGATATATTTACTCACTTCGATTGTTTCGAATGTCAATATGTTTGTTAAAGAGGTGAATTCATTTACCATTCTTACATGACATTTGTTTTCCCTTCCACAGCCGCATCGATTCAATATGTACTACTCTATTACAAGTAGAAATATACACACATGATTTTCAGACGATATTCTGGAAGCGGCAATGTGGTGGAATAAGGGTATTCATTATTTTGTGTCTAAAACCGTGACATATTTTGCTGTTCCCTGTTCTATAAGTTCAATTCGCTACAATTTTTTTATTCAAAGAGATTTATTTTTATATGGCTTTCATTTTTTGAACTATTGTGATTTATTTACTATTTGTGATTATCATATTGCTTATTCAAATTATCGTTATACGACGCGGAAACACTCATGAAAATTGCTATCGTTAAAGCATGAAGAATAAACATTAAACTGGGCTCGAACTTTTTTCTCTTTTTTTTTTTCGTAAATTCATTTACTTTTGGTGAATGCAGGAGGCGTACATTTTGTCTGTGATTATAGAAAAGTCAAATGTTTAATAGCAAAGAAGAAAAAAAATAGTTGAGACATGGGGTGTTTGAAGTATTTTCCATTGACATGTTGCATTATGTTTAAATGTTACAATGGCTTTGAGGGTTATTGTATATTTCGTTATGTTTTCTTTGAACAACAATAAAGACAGTCCAGACCAGAACAGCTACCGACAAGTCCAGGTTCGACAAGACATGATACCGACCAGGTCAGATGCCGACCAGATCAGAAGATCAGATGCCAACCAAATCAGATACCGACCAGACCAGACTCGACCAGACCAGTTACCGACCAGACCGCGCTCGTCAGACCAGATACAGACCAGACAAGGCTCGGCCAGACCAGTTACCGAACTGACCAGGCTCGGCCAGGCAAGAAATCGACCAGACAAGGCTCGGCCAGGCTAGAAATCGACCAGACCAGGCTCGGCCAGACTAGATACTGACCAGACCAGACAAGGCTCGGCCAGGCGAGAAATCGACCAGACTAGACTCGGCCAGAGCAGATACCGACCAGACCAGGCTCGGCAGACAAGAAACCGACCAGACAAGGGTCGGCCAGACCAGATACCGACTAGACAATAGTCAACCAGACCAGTTACCGACTATACCAGGCTCGCCCAGACAAGAAACCAACCAGACGACAAGAAACCGACCAGACCAGATACTGACTACCTCGGCGTCTTGTCGGGTTACAATTTGTTAAACAGTCATGAATCTTTGCGAAAACGTGATTTATATAAGATTAAAGATAAAAGTAAGTCGACAACTTTGTAGCAGATGACAATCTTCCCAGCATGTGAATCGTTAATATACGGTTCATAGGTAAATGCATATGATACATTTAAATAACGATCAACGGTGCTTTTTAGAAAACCTAAAAAATAAAAATGTGACAGTGTTACTAATTAAATCTGTCTGGACTTTTGAAATTTTACAATCTTCACATCTTTATATAGACTTAAAAATTTAAAATTTTGAATTTCGTTGTGTCACTTGTCATAATTTATAAACACAATTACATTTAAAATTTTAAAATTTTACCTAAAAATTATGTTTTCCTTCAAAACGCCGGTAGATATTACAACTAAAGCGAAAATTACAAGCAAAATTATAATGGTTTTTGCCAGAATATGTACTTAAATTGCATAATGTTTTTGGTGTAAAATTATAATTCATAATTATTTAACATGTACCAGCGCTTAGAAAACGCCTGTAAACAAAATTTTATAAATTTGACACGAGGAAAATTTTATAAGCGAAATGAGGAAAATTTTGTAATTGCCTAATACATTTAAAGTACACCTATCCTCCGCTGAATTTAGAATATTCTATTAATATTTAAGAGGTGTTTATTTTTAATCTTAGATGGTAACATCCTCTACACATGTGACCAGTGCGGACCAAGTCCTGCCTCCATGTCTTATAATGGTATGCAATCAGTACATATTTTAAAATTTCACCCAGAAATGATAAATGGTTTTGTCCAGAATGAAAGATGTACAAGTCCATTTTACATATTTTAGCGTTGTGAGGGTTAAAATGCTAGTTTTTTTGTATGGATGTTTGTGATGCATGTTTATTTATAGCCCATATTGGCGACTTAATCCAAAAGACTCTTAGTACATACTTTTTGGCCAAGTGAAACAAAAATACTCCATATTTATCTGGAGAAACAAGTGCCGATTGGAACCTCGTTTTTCAAAGTCTTATCCGCAACGCGGGATTGAACTCGCGTCCTTTCGTGTCTTTCCGTTGACAGAGTTAACCGCCCTTTACTGTCAAATATGTAATGAAACCAAAATTTATATAATTTCATCATACATCAATCAGGGATGGTTTTTTTTCATTCTTTAAATCAAAACCAAAGCGATAGATCAGAAACAAAGACTTGTGTTCTTTTCATGGGACATTTTTGTGGTTTCATAGCCCATGAAAGTAGAAGATGACGTGTAATTTAACTTGTCGGGTTTTCAACTTCAAATTCATGATAATGACATAAAGCATGATGCGAGCAGACGACACTCCAGACAGATGCACGCGATGACCCTTTTTTTCTTTTCATTTTTAGAACAATCATGAATCAGACTTCCCTGGGATGAAATTACATCTTGTTACATATACCTCATGCAGACTTAACCATAATGCAATTTTATACACTCTTTTGAAGTTTGCGCGGCCTTAGTCTATAGTTTTTATTCATTGTGCAATTATAAATTTTCCATTCTAAATTTTTGCTGAGCACAGCATTATTTTTTTCTATAGACCTAAAACGAGAGGACTTGAATATCACAACGTATTTATTTTGCACACGGTCCAAAAATATAAGGAAACATTGTTTAATTGAAACATTGCAACGTTTCAGGCATTCGAAATGGCAATAAACTGAAAAATAACAACACAACAAAAAATATCAACACCAACAAAAACAACAACTTATTGGACAGTATAACGTCTTGGTAAAAGGTAGATACTCATAGTTTACCTTTTAACAGTTTAAGTTGTTTTTCAACGAGAAAAATCAGTTCACCCTGATTCAATTTTAAAAAGGAGAATGAAAAAAAATCCTAAATCCTCTTTCACACTTTAAACGTGACAAATGACTTGATTGTAAACTGTTGTATTTGACTGCTTTTTGACTAGAAGTCGCGTATCACATGCTGATGTATTTCTTATGCATAGTTTGTTTTGTCGTTTTGCGGGGCTTTACTGCAAAAAATACAAAAAAGTTAACCGCATTTTCGTAATTTCTAGCATTTCGCCTTTTTCTGCACCGTTACCATCACCCCCCCCTACCCCTCCCCTACTGGGTCGCAGATTTGTATTTGTCGCGATCAAAGATTACATCGATGCACCGGTACATAATACCATTGACTCAACCAAATATCTTTCCCGTTTCACTCCTAAATAGAATAAAAAAGATAATTTTATCTACGGATAAACTTTTGAACACTGAGTCATACGCCTTAAAATGACATTTACACCTCATGCTGGGCGCACCAGGGACCATGAAAATGTTGTCTTTCATCCATGTGTGTTTACCTAGTAATTACGGAAGTTTTTCCTCAAGTTTGTGCCAGTTACCACTTCACGAGTGTCTAACCCTATTAAGCTAATTTTGTTCGGGTTGAACAGGATACGCTAGAACCTGTAGCTACTATAATGAGTTGTTTTAGCCTTTTCCCGTGTTTTCGTATCTAATGTTCTAATGTTTTTGTTTCTGGCTACTTATCATGTGATGTAATTGTTAAACAGATGGATAGTGTTTTTTTTTGTCTGCAGCATAAATTATTCGGTTGAAGGTCACTTTGCTATCGAGCTGTTGTGCAAACTGTTGGTTATATGTTAAAAGTTTTAGGTTATATGCTAAAACTTTTAACATATACCAGACAGTGTACATATAGAATGTTATATACATGTATATGGTAGATCTTATTTTAGTACATGGGTACGCCTTTTTTCCAAACTGAAATTATGATCGTTCAACTAAATTTATAACACAATTATATCATAACTGTTTCCGTGTTCTTTTAACAAAGTGATTTAGAATCTCAGTTTATTTTCCGTGTAAAAAATGCGGCTTTTTTTCGGAATCTTCCTTCGCCTTGATTTTGTAAACGTATATAAACATGGTTTATAATAAATATTTCTTGTCTAAGATCTTAGGAGCGTAATTAAATATACGATATTAGGAACGTTGTCATGTCAAATGACGTCATATATGACGTCAGTCAAACGACTGACCGAAGCAATGTACATCTAAGAATAATCGTCACGTATCTATAGCATTTTCTTTGAGCATGCATTACTGTGCATACCGGGGTATCATAATCAAACATTGTTCATGTAATAATGAACACTTAAACCAATACCAAAAAGTGCAGAAATATTTCTTAAATGAAATTATTTCAAGTTATATTTTGTAATTTGAAAGTAGACGTTAATGCCCTTTTAGGTAAGAATACATCATGAGAAAGATGTCCCGCCTTATTTTCTTAACACCATGATTTTAATGATGACATCTTGCGGCATCTTTTTGATACAAACTAATTTCGTCAACTTTAAACTTTTGACCGTGTTTTACTGATTTTTGTTTGAGATAGACGTCTGGTTTTGATGTAGATTTTGAAGCCCCCTTTATTTATATAAAGAAAATTATATACCATACCACCATACTTTTTTATCTTTAAAAGAAATTACGAAACTTATTAATTATTTACCATACAACATATTATTATTAAGATTTAGAAGAATACACGAAACTTCACATTATGTTTTATATAAGGCGTGGACCTAGTACTTGAAACTATTTTATGTATTTAATGTACATGTCATTTTTAGCTCGACTATTCGATAAGAATAAGTAGAGCTATTGCAGTCACCCGAGCGTCGGCGTCGGCGTCGGCGTCGGCGTAACCACTTATGTTAAAGTTTTTGTAATAGTTCAAATATTTTCAAAGTCCATTGACATATGGCTTTGAAACTTTGCACACTTGTTCACCATCATGACCCCAACCTGTAGACAGGAGGAGGTAACTCTATCAAGCATTTTGACAGAATTATGCCCCTTTTTCGACTTAGAATTTACGTTAAAGTTTTTGTAATAGTTCAAATATTTTCAAAGTCCATTGACATATGGCTTTGAAACTTTGCACACTTGTTCACCATCATGACCCAACCTGTAGACAGGAGGAGGTAACTCTATCAAGCATTTTGACAGAATTATGCCCCTTTTTCGACTTAGAATTTACGTTAAAGTTTTTGTAATAGTTCAAATATTTTCAAAGTCCATTGACATATGGCTTTGAAACTTTGCACAACTTGTTCAACATCATGACCCCAACCTGTAAACAGGAGGAGGTAACTGTATCAAGCATTTTGACAGAATTATGCCCCTTTTTCGACTTAGAATTTACGTAAAAGTTTTTGTAATAGTTCAAATATTTTCAAAGTCCATTGACATATGGCTTTGAAACTTTGCACACTTGTTCAACATCATGACCCCAATCTCTAAACAGTAGGAGGTAACTCTATCAAGCATTTTGACAGAATTATGCCCCTTTTTCGACTTAGAATTTACGTTAAAGTTTTTGTAATAGTTCAAATATTTTCAAAGTCCATTGACATATGGCTTTGAAACTTTGCACACTTGTTCACCATCATGACCCCAACCTGTAAACAGGAGGAGGTACCTGTATCAAGCATTTTTTTTACTATCAAGCACTAAGAATAGTCGAGCGTTGCTGTCCTACCGACAGCTCTTGTGTTTATCATCATTTTTTATTTTCTATTCGCTGAAGAATAAATCCACAACATGAAAAAATCAGCTAATAAATTAAAGTAAAGCTAGCATGACAATAAATAATGTCGTAAACTTGTATTTTATTTGTCTTATTTACAAGACAATAAATGTTCAACCATTGACACGTTGATTTTGACGTTGTAAATCCTAACGTTAATTTTTCCGTCTGCTGTTTGTTTACATAGATGAGGCAAAGTTTGACACTTTCACGAGGTTAAGTGACGGAAAGCATCGATAATTGCTGCCACATTGACAATAAATAAATCAGTGATTATTATAGCGTCCAGTCATTAGTAGCCTGTGCATATCCGAAATATATTACAGTTTGTGCCGCGCTTGTTTCCGGAAGTGGTACGGCTCTAACATGGCAATTAGATAATGCTTGATTAAGGTCAAGCTGCTGTGTCAATTTTCCCATTGAGAAATGGTCCCTTGACCTACCTTAAAATATTGAGTTTTTACGCTAAAGGTTAAATGCCTGACACATAAAAATGATATTATCATAAAAGTTCCCCCCCCCCCTCTTTGTCATGGAACATTAATAGGTAATACAAGAAACGTTCCTGCCAATTAAGTTTCATCAGCATTGGGCTGGAATATGTTATAGAATATCCTTCAAATTAATAGAAATTATTGAATAATGATAACAGCGAAGGCTCTCAACATTGATTGATTGATCGATTGATTGACTATTTCTCAGTATATCGGTATAACTTTAACGATGTCGTCTTTCTACCTTGATTGATTGATTGATTGACTGATTGATTGATAATTTTTTCAGCATATCGGTGTAACAACAACAGTTTAATATTTCTATATAAATTGATTGATTGATCGATTAATTAATTGATTGATTGATATATTTTTTTTTGCATATCGGTATAACAATAACAGTTTAATCTTTCTACATATCAGATTGATTAATTGATTGATTGATTATTTTTCAGCATACTGGCATAACAATAACAGTTTAGTCTTACTAAATTGATCGATCGGATAATTGATTGATCGATATATTTTTTTCTGCATATCGGTATAACAATAACAGTTTAGTATTTCTACATTTATTGATCGATTGATTGATTGATAAATTTATTTATTTAGTTAATTAAATAATTTGATTTATTATTTTCAGCATTACATGATTCCTTCTTTGGATCAACGTATATATATAAAGACTGGCAAGATGAATACTCAGACCTCACGAGTGCAGAGAGTAGGTCCCTCGCAACGAATCTCACGAAATGGGTAAGTCAAAATATGTAAGCCTCCAACGAAACCCCCTTTCCCTCCTAACCCCCTTTCCCACGCAACGAATCTCACAAAATGGGTAAGTCAAAATATGGTAACCTCCAACGAAACCCCCTTTCCCTCCTAACCCCCTTTCCCTCGCAACGAATCTCACAAAATGGGTAAGTCAAAATGTGTAAACCCCCTACGAAACCCCCTTTTCCTTGCAAGCTCCTTTATCTCGCAGCAACGAATCTCACGAAATGAGTAAGACAAAATATGTAAACCCCCAACGAAACCCCCTTTTCCTCACAACCCCCTTTCTCGCGCATCGACGAATCTCACGAAATAGATAGGACAAAATATTTAAACCCAAAACGAAATCCCCTTTCTCTCGCAACCAATTTCACGAAAATGGTTTGTCAAAATCCGCAATACTCAAAACTAAATCCACTTACTCTCGCAACCTCTCTCACGAAATGGGTAAGTCAAAATATGTTAACTCCAACAAAACTCCCTCTCACTCGCAACCAATCTCACGAAATGGGTGAGTCAAAAAATGTAAAAAATGTAAAAACCAAATAAAACCCCTTTTCCTCGTAATCTCACAAAAAGGGTAATTCAAAATTAGTAAACCACCAAATGAATCCCATTTCCCTCGAAATCTCACGAAATGGGTAATTCAAAATCTGTAAACTCCAACAAAACCCCCTTTCTCTGGCAACCAATCTCACGAAATGGTTAATTCAAAATATGTAAACCCCCAACGAAATCACCTTTCCCTCGCAACCAATCTCACGAAATGGGTAATTCAAAATTTGTAACCCCAAACGAAATCCCCTTTTCACTCGCAACGAATCTCACGAAACGGGTAAGTCAAAGTCGGTAAACCCCAAACTCTCGCAACAAATCTCACTCAGTTGCTTGCCCAGAATTCTCTTCTTTAACTTATTTTACTCAACACGTCTTTCGTAACAAATCTGAATCTTTTGCTGCGAGAATTATGTCTATAAGAGACACGCTTCGGATAGGTTTTAAGAATTTTCTTAGTGACCTTTTATAAATTAAGATAATATATAAATTTGATATTAGCAGATATGTAGATACCGTTTGAAAGTAAAATGTTAACAGATTTTCAATTAAAATAATGTAGCAGAACCAGTTTTTCGTCATTTGCATATTTATGTAAGGAGTTCTTTCCAAAAAAAATAATTTAACATTTATTTTAAATTGGAATTGTGCATATTTTCACATGCAGCCATAGACAAATGTATAAGCTAACAGAAAGTGTAATATTTTACTGCATTTTGATATCTGGTTAATAAGTTGTACTTGCTACAAGTGTTAAGTTTAGCTAGCATGCCTGCTAGGAAGTTGCCTATCTCTGTCACCTATGTCACCTCATAGTAATATAATCATCTCAATTTATCATTTCAGTTGGAGTGTGCGTTTAACGACACTGATTTTACGGCAACAGTTACTATAACCGGTTTTCGGTAAGAACCACTTCACCTTATTTGTAAACTTATATGATTTAAATGACTAGCTGTCACAGCCGTGTCATCCCAATCAACAAATTGAACTTTGCACTTTATTGTCTTTAAAAACCCATCACGACATACTGATTTTTAGATGACCTTATCTTGTGTAGTGATGTTGCTCAGAAATGCTATCACATTTGATTTCTCAAAAACTGATTTTTAGCTCGACTTTTCTATGAAAAGGGGAGCTATCCTACTCGCCCCGGCGTCGGCGTCGGCGTCGGCGTTAGCGTTAGCGTTGGCGTCACACCTTGGTTAAGTTTTTCGTACCACCCCACTTTATTTCAGAAGTATTACAAGTATGGCTTTGAAACTTACCATACTTGTTCACCATCATAACCTCCATCTACAGACAAGAGTACATAACTCTGTCAAGGTTTTTGACAGAATTATGGCCCTTTTTTGACTTAGAAAGTGTATTGAGCTTGGTTAAGTTTTTTGTACCACCTCACTTTATTTCAAAACCATTGGAGGTATTGCTTTGAAACTGACCATACTTGTTTACCATCACGACCTTCATCAACAGACAAGAGGACATAACTCTGTCAAGGTTTTTGACAGAATTATGCCCCTTTTTGACTTAGAAAAATACATTGAATATGGGTAAAATCCACTTATTGCCTTAACCCTTTGAGATATTGCTTTGAAACTTTTAATGCTATTTCACATCATTACCCCATCTGTACGCAAGAGAAGGTAACTCTGTCAAGGATTTGTTTTAAAAATTAAGGCCTTTTATCGACTTAGAATCTTGGTTAAGTTTTTTGTACCACCTCACTTTATTTCAAAACCATTGGAGGTATTGCTTTGAAACTGACCATACTTGTTTACCATCACGACCTTCATCAACAGACAAGAGGACATAACTCTGTCAAGGTTTTTGACAGAATTATGCCCCTTTTTGACTTAGAAAATACATTGAATATGGGTAAAATCCACTTATTGCCTTAACCCTTTGAGATATTGCTTTTGAAACTTTTAATGCTATTTCACATCATTACCCCCATCTGTACGCAAGAGAAGGTAACTCTGTCAAGGATTTGTTTTAAAAAATTAAGGCCTTTTATCGACTTAGAATCTTGGTTAAGTTTTTAGTACCAGTCCACTTTTTGACTGAACTGTTTGAGATATTAATTTGAAAGTTGGAATACTTGTTTACAATCATGATTCCCAAACATGTCCAGGAGAAGGTAATTCTGTCAAAGATTTTATTTGAATTATGGCCCTTAACTGCCAATGTTTTGTATTATAGGCAAGCACTAAAAAAGTCGAGCGCGCTGTCTTACGGACAGCTCTTGTTTGAACTATCGTCTGCTTTTGTTGCTCATGTTGCTCAGTTGACAATTGGTTATAAGATAGTGAATAAGTAGTTTGTATTGAAGTCAAAAATAATACTTTGTTTACACTAATCTTTGCTACCTTTGCGATACATTGCTGTATCTTCAGCGACACTTTCTTCATTTGTTAAACATCCAGCATCCTCTAAATCTGTTATTAAAACATAGTTAAAATATAAAACACATGTTTGACATTTCAAGATAATTTGAAAGTCTGATTTTTTGAGGCATAATGTGCCTTTAAGTTAATATAACAGTTTACAAAGCAACTGGCACGCAAATTATTATACATATACTGTTATATTGAAATGAAATTTGTAAACTTTTACGTTCAGGACAAGTTTCGTGAATGCAAAACGTTTCAAAGTAAGAAAAACAAAACGACCACCCAAATAAGAAAATAATGATATAAATAAGATAAAATAATAAAAAGGAATAAAATTAAAATCTAAACAAAAATTATGTTTCCAATCATATTCATTATGGATGCAAGTGTGCACATTTGTATTAGCAACATTAATTCGTTGTGGGTCTTTAACTTTATAGAAACAAAAAGGTGTATAAAATAGAAAATTTATTACCACTATTTCAGATGGTTACGCCTTATTAAAGTACGTAATAAAACTGTAAATTTAATTAATGTATGTACATGTTTTTATAAATATATTTATACGCCGAATAAAGACTGTTAATGGTTTGAAAATTCCATCTTTCACATAAAAGTAATATAAAATTATATATAAAATGTTATCAAACACGACTTAATACATTTTTATGTATACTTTATTACGTTTATTTTATCTTAACCCGGTTTGAGTATATTTTACCTAAACCCGGTTTGGGAATATTTTATCCGAACCCGGTTTAGGTATACTTTAGCCAAGCCAGTGAAACCGTTTGTTTTAATAAAATTAAATAACAGACCTTGGTTTGAATCAAGTTAAGAAAACAAATATGAAAAATTCATACAAATTTTTTTTTTTTACCAAAAATAATTGTTGCGACTGTCCTGCATAAGGGTCCTTACAAAGTAATATCCTTGCCCCTGTACTTACAGAATCATTAATGGTTGAACTGTCATGCCATGCAAGTTTCAGAAATATGTTAACTTATTAATTTCCTTTATTGTTTTTCTATAAAAAACAGATTTTTTTTTCTAATTATTTTTTCTTGAAAACATCAAATGTTTTTTTGTTGTTATTTTATAAATCTATAAAACACAGAAAGTTTTTTTTATTGTTTTCGCAATACAACAAGTAATTATTTTTTTCTTAATATTTTTTTTCCTGTACGATACAAAATCCTTGGATGTTAATATATTTTTCATTTACATTTTTGTTTCTATACATTTATTTGAGTTCGTTTTGTTTTATCCATACTGTCAAATTTATCGATATGTATTACATAAGTCGGACGTACTAGCTCCTCAATCATCTCTTGTGTAATTTGTAAATTCAACCGTTCCATGTTTATACTTATGATATATTTCTTATAAGAGGGTATTCAATTTGCATAGAGAACATTTTAATTATGCGTGGTTGGAAAATGGCTCAATTTCATAACATATTTCATAATAGAGAAATCTTTAATTATGCGTGGTTGAGAAAGAGCCCAATTTTCAAAACACGTTTCATAATAGCTGAGCTATAAATCAGAACATCTAGTTTAACTGAGCCTACATTTGTAGCTCAGTCATCCCAGAAAACTGTCTTATTTACTTACATTTTTGATGATTTATAAACATAAATGACTGCAAGGGTGGGTAATCACGAATACACTGTACGATTTAATTTATGACTGAATATATTCCATGACAAAACTTATATTGAAGTTGATTTTAGAAATTTTAATGTGAAAATAAATGAAATAGAGCGTTCATCTTTCGTTTGAAGATGATGGTAATTATTAATTCACGAATAAATTTGAATTTCAAAATGTCGTCTGCTGTAAGTGTTAAACATTGAGATTTATATCAGTGTTGTGGATCATAGATATTTCACTGATTTTCTACATACAAATTGTAATGCGGATTGAAACCAGATTTCTTAATATTGAAATTTATAGATTGAAAAGAATAAAGCTATTTATTATAATATTATACTTATAAATGAAATATTGAGAAATATTGATGAAATAAAATGCGTTTTTTTCCATTTTCCTTATTGTCACTGTAAAAGTTTATTTTTCACTGCAGTGAAAGATATTTTTCGTATTTCTTCTATTTTGAACCGAAAATGTAACTTTTTTTTCTTAAAGAAAAAAACAATACATATTTTCATCTTTTGGTATAACAAATATCATATTTATTTAAGTTTCATACCACTTGATGAAAATAAATCCTTTACTTGAATATCCATCATATATCATTTATATAATGACCCTGAACTTTATCGCACGTAACGACAAATTGTAATTTGATAAGAAATGGCTTTTATGTTTCTTTTATAAATAAGACGGTGTCAGTTATCGTTTTCAAGGAAAAATAAAAGTTTATCTCTATCAGGGTCTAGGTAAAAATATTTTATCCATTCCGCCCCTCTAAAGTTTTATAAATGTATATATTTTAAACAACTTGGTTTAGAATTGCATGTCTACAGAGGAGCCTAGAATATCAACTTTGTAAAAATGTACCTAATTCTTAGGAAAAGTAAAAAGATTCAGAATTCAAGTAAAAACTTACATGTTAGGTGCGAAAAATGACTGATTTTTACAGTATTTTATCACAATCTTTCTACAGCGTGACTAACGCAGTAAGGGCTATTTTTGTATATTTTGACCTCTTCTTTTTTGTACTTTACGTGGATTATGAGTGCTGTTTGCGATGCGTAAATTACCTTCTTTGATCATTTAACAATATTTTACTTATTACATCTTCAAAATGTTCATGAAATTTTGCATGCTGCTTAAAAACGGACCTTTGCAATTTTAAAGCGTTTTATTATAAGGGAGACAAATCATGTCACATAAGTTATTTATTTTCTATAGAGTTACTGACCTTTACTTTATGATTTTGTTTCAGGCAAGGATCAGTAATAGCAGACTTTGATATAGATACTAGCAAATATTTAACGGTCTCAGACCTAGAAACATTTTTAAGTGAATTACAAAACATGACCAGTAAAGACGGGTATATGAATATAACAGTGTTTGATTTAACCGGTGACACCCCAACACCGACAACCCAAACACCCACGAGCGTTACATCATCATCAGCTACACCTTCGTCATCAATGGTATCAATGACGTCATCAGCGATGTCACCTGAAACGTCTTCTATTACAGCGTCTTCATCGACTTCGGCGTCGTTTACAGCTTCAGATTCAGGTAATTATATGCCGACGACGTTAAATAAGCAAACATTTTCATTCTTTTGAGTGACATAGTTTTAAATAGTATACTAAACATTTTTTTTCAGACAATTTTGTTTCATATCATCAGAATAAAAGCTGCTGTTAAAAGTATGATTTGGATAAAGAAAGAAGAAAGCAGAATTGTTTTAATCTAACATTTATATAAAGGGTTTTCCTTTGTCTTTTCAGTGACTTCTAATTATACATCAAAATCTGTTATGACGTCAACCAGTGTACAGGTTACGTCATCAAGTGTTATGGCGTCATTTTCCGATTATGTAACGTCAGATGGTAATTACCGTTACTGTTTATGCTTCCATCTAGAATATGTTAGTTCTAATAATAGAACCGCTTTCAGATAGAAATATTGTACGTTATAGCCTTTCTTTTTTCTGTAAATATTTCTCACTGGAGCATATAGATCTAGAACAACTTAAGGGAAACAAAAGTGAAACAACAAATGTGCCAGATTATTTTGCTTATCAGTCACAACGGAAAGTTTCGAGGTCAATATACATTACATTTAACTATTCACGTTTTCAGTTGAATTCATTTTAATCTATTCTTCAATAGATTTGCATAAAATAAATGTAAAATATAAACCTTTTCAAAATTTATTTCTGAAAAAATCTCCGTTATCATGAAAGTTGCACTTAATTTGCTCAATATCATCCGCAACAACAACAGCACTGCATACGCCGTTAATTTAGCCAATGCACCTGACACTTAGATAAAGTTACTTGCATTATTTTGCAAAACGCACAACCAACTATCATGGAAAAAGGAATGCATATTATTAACTATGAACTGTTTGCTTAAAGGTTCTCCAACACAAGTTTTTTGTCCTTCTACTATTATAGATTGGTCTATTGGTTATAAAGTACAGCTTTTCCTTGTTTCTTATTTTGCTTTTTGTTAAAATCAAATGTTTGCTTCCTGTTTGCATTAAAGAGATATACCCGAACTCGTCACATGTTGGTTTCCCCCATCTTATACCGGGGTTCACGGATTAACAGTTACAACTTGATAAGTTTATATCTACAATTAATGTAACGCGTGGATCACAGTTTTGAGAATGGTAGTTCGCCATTAAACTATGTAAATGTAAAAGATTTCACTTTTGCCTCAGGATCATTTGGGCATAACCAACATTTGCCGAGTTCCGAATTACATCTTGATTAGGTTCATTGCATTGGTTAGGAAACTACCCGCCTATATGACTGAAATACTGTTGGGAAAAGGCGTAAAATGAAACAAACAAACAAACATTGCATTGATTAATGTTATTTGCTTAGATTATTTCTATCCATTTAGATTTTCTTTATATATTTGCTTATATTTGCTTTGCTTTGCATGGTGAAAGTAGTCTTTCTTTATATTCATATATGATTATTTATATAAACATTGCTTTATCAGCTTTTACTGTGCACTTTTACATGTTTTACCAATTTGTGCAATGGTGTAGGCTAACAAATAAGACTGAATGTTCATTCACATATTTCAGTTATAAGTGAACCATCCACGGCTTCTATAACTTCACCAACGTCTTCGATATTATCCAGTAGATCTACACATAGTGTAGTGATAGTGTCATCTTTAATAGAGAATCCATCTAGCTCAAACTTTTCTTTAGCACCCTCGTCGACATCTATAGAAACCCACTTCACTACTTCATCCTCGGACATTTTAAGCTTTGCACAATTTTCAACCTCGATGTCATCATTACCAAGCGTGAGCTCATTAGATGTGACGTCATCTGCTTCAGTATCAAGGGCCGAGTTATCTTCGTCTATAAAACCAGTCCAGTTATCCAGTTCAGCTTTACCGATGAATGGAAGCTCATATTTATCTTCCTCAGTAGCATCGAGTCATGTAACAACAGCTGGAATGACGTCATCAGTAGCTTTTTCGTCGTCTCAAGTAGTAGGACAATCTTCATTACATGCAATTGTCTCTTCACCATCGTCATCGATAGTGCAAGCTTCATTCTTAGAGACATCTGAGACAAGTGTCTATTCGTCAAGTACCGACCCAATATCTTCAACTTCAGTTGTTTCATATGTACCTTCCACTATCAATACAGCGATGCCTAGGTCATCATCTTCTTTGGAAATCTTTTCTTCTTCATCACAATTAGTATCCTCAGTAGATGTTAGTTCAACAGCACAGTCTTTATCTTCAACAGCCGGACTATCTTCAGTCACTACAACACCTTCTTCAGCGCCAGCATTGTTGTCTTCATCCAGCTTAAGCTCAAAGATACTCCCTACCTCGTCATCTTTGTTCATATCATCACTAACTAACGGCAGTGAGTCTTCCATTGTTGTAGATAAAACGTCTTCGTACAATAAAATAACGTCTAGCCACGAATCTGTGCCTTCAACGATATCTTCAAGGTTTCATTCGTCCTCAGAAATGTCGTCAGTTATATCTACGGCCCTAGACTCAGCTTCAACATTAGAATTACCAAGATCTTCTACTTCGTTGTCATCATCGGATATGTATAATACAGGTACACGTTCCTTAATGACGTCAACATTTACTGACGCATCTTCCCCATCTTCTACATATGTGACGTCATCCTTTATGGAGACACCGGCCAACCGTACTTCTTCTCTGACGTTGTCTTTGACTGATGTAACATCTTCCTTGTTGCCTTCATCGTCATCATTTGATTTCAGCGGTTTTCAATCAGTGTCGACTCATTCATTAGCATCAACCTCTTCAGTAGATAAAGAATTAGAAGTATCTCCTACGTGGGCGACAGCAGGTATTTTGATGAAGATTGTATTTATTTTTCTGTTTATCAGTGTTACCTGGCTATCACTTATCCATAGATGTGAAGCTTTAGTTTTTTTCAGAGTGTTTGATCCAATAAAATACATTTATGCACCGATAAAAAAAAACACAAAATCATTTCATTTGTAACAGTGCTTTGATTCTTTTAGTATGCTTTTTACTTTCTTTTTCGCACGTTTTGTTTGCTGTGAATTATTTGAGCCTATTTCTTAACGCTAACCATTTATTTATCTTTTAATTTCGCTTGCTAATGTTGTTAACTTATATTATATAAAATATGATAGCCTGAAATATATCTAACATATTGATATTCCAAAAGAGAAAACAAAGATTTGCTCAATTTTTATATGAATAGTGGGACTAACCTACTCACCCAGGTGTCACGTTCGGCGTTATAATGTAGTGAATGTTTTACATACATCTTCTAGTTCTATATCGTATCTCATCTACCACTGGCAGTATTTGCATATTACTTCCTACATGTTTTTGAGGTCATAAAATGAGGTCCATACAACTAGCATGATTTTTTCTTTTCAAGAAAGATTACCCTTTGTGAATTTAACTTTAACTTGTTTATTAATTTTTTGGTTAAAGTATTGCGTGCATCATTAGTCTTCAGAATATCTTTAGATATTCAATTGAAAACTTACTATTAATGTCTTAGGTTTCATTGTTTACTACCCATTAGTCTGGCATCGGTTTTATGTGATTAATTTATTAATTTCTCCCAATAAGTCAATTTTGAATGAAACTTAACCCGTTATGAATTTTGAAAATTACCGGAACACTTTCTAAGAGGTGTAATATTTCAATATGCTTTCCTTTAATGTAAGGTTTCTTTTGTTGATTAGTTTGATTTTGTTATTCGTTATGTTTTAGCACACGTTGTCAAAAATGTTTGCGTCATTCATTTCAGTGACATCAACGCCTGTTGGAACTTCAACACCTGTTTTAACGTCTGACGACATGAATACATCTGTACAATCATCAACGCATATGATGTCATCTCAATCGTCAATGACATCATCAATGATACCGACTTTGTCTTCAGAAATGACATCCTCAGTGGTTCCATCCTCGTCTGTAAAAGATTCTATGTCTTCAGTTCCATCGTCATCGGCGGGAATGACCTCGGAATTGGTAACATCATCTTCAGTAGAATCATCGTCTTCAATGGAAATGGGCTCATCAGTGCTTCAATCTTCATATGAAAAAACAAAATCATCAACGGTTCCTTCCTCGTCTGTACAAATGACGTCATCAGTGCAATCTTCTGTGCCTGTAGAAATAACATCATCTACGATAATATCAACGTCTGTACAAATGACATCGGAAATGGCACAATCTTCTTCTGTGGAAATGACGTCATCATTGGAACCTTCTTCGTCTGTTGAAATGACGTCATCAGTAGTACCTTCGTCATCTGCCTCCTCTGTTGAAATGACAACATCAAAAGAAACTTCTTCGTCTGTAGAAATGACGTCATCAAAAGTACATATTTCATCTATAGAAATAACGTCAACAATAAAACCTTCTTCGTCTGTAGAAATTAAGTCATCAATAGAACCTTCTTCGTCTGTAGACATGACGTCATCAATGGTACAATCTTCCTCGGTAGAGATGACATCACAAATGATCACATCTTCATATGAACAACAAATGTCGTCAATGCAACAATCGTCGTCAGTGGTAGAAATTACATCTTCTCTGGTACCCACATCGTCCGAACAGATGACTTCGTCAAGAGAAGCATCTTCACCTATAGAAATGACGACGTCAATGGTACAATCGTCATCAGTAAAAATGACATCATCTCTTGAACCATCATCTTCGATTGATATGATATCATCTGAAATACAATCCACCTCAATGACATCGTCAATGGTATCTTCTTCGTCCGTAGTTATGACCTCGTCTGTTATACCGTCATCATCGGTTGAAACTACGTCATCCGTGTTACAGTCTTCATCTGTAGAAATAACGACGTCCATTGTACCGTCTTCTTCGTCATCTGTACAACTGTCCTCATCTGAAGAAATAACACCATCTTCATCTATGGAAATAACATCTTCGATGGTGCCGTCTTCATCGGCAGAAATGACATCGTCAATTGAACCGTCATCTTCAATACAAATAAGTTATACAACAGTAACATCGTCGTCAGTAGATATTACGTCATCTGTGCGACCGTCTTCCTCAATAGAAATGACGTCATCTATGCGACCATCTTCCTCAATAGAAATGACGTCGTCAGTTTTACCGACATCTTCAGAAAGTATGACGTCATCAATTCAGTATCCATCCGTTACCTCTTTAATGACGTCACCATCTCCATCGTCAACAGTTACGACCACGTCATCAGTTACAACCACAACAACTGCCCCAGTTAGAACTGTTCAAGTCAGTGGAAGAATGAGACTTGTGTCCGGTGTTTGGAATGAAGACCTAAGAGACAAGACTTCACCCAGTTATCTCATGATGAGGGAAGAGTTCAGTAATACGGTAATTGTGAACATTATTTATAACTCATAAGTTAAGAAAAAAAGGTTCAGGCTAAAATGGTCTCGTTGCCGTCATCGTTATCGTCGTCATGCAAATACTTTTAATGTAACCCAAACAATTTATAAGGTATCAATGCGTAATTAAGAATATTTTATCATCAAAAATAGATGCAGTTGTATGATGTATATTCTGTTAAACGACTCACTTTGACAGCAGCAACTTTTATGACGTTACTTTCTCTTTATTCTGAACACCATTTGATTATATTTCAATGCACTTGAATATCAATTTAAACAGTTCTTTTAATATTGCCTCTTACAGTTTTATGCACTCATTTCAATGTCTTTGATTCACTGTACATGAGAAGGCTGTATTTTTTCTATTTGATTTATTAGCTTATTCCGAGTTTTAAACCCCTGATAATAATTGATATCAATAAAGAAAAGCTCATTTTCAATGTTCGTTGCAGATGCAAATTGTCTTTGCAAGAAGCGACTTTCAATCTACCTTCATTGGCTTGGACAATGTTGAATTCACGTAAGTACAATATACTCACTTTATTATTGAAAATTGTTATAGTAGAAATGTTTTCATCTTTTCACTTGTTTTTTTTTTAAATTAAAATGACTATCTATAAAGAATGACTGCTATGACACAGTAAGACTTGTAAAAATATTCATATTTTATGACTACTATTTTGTTATAATTTTAATTCCGAAAGAGTATCATTTAAAAGATGTCAATGGTTTTTACTCGTTCTGTACTTATTTTTCGGTTTCGTTCTTTTTTAAATAGATACATCAAGAAACAATTACAATGAAATAAATAAATAAATAAATAAACAAATAAAAAAATAAATAAATAAATAAAAAAATAAATAAAAAAATAAATAACTTAAAAAAAAAAAAAAAAAAAAAAAAAAAACAACACAATAAATAAATAAAAAATCACTGATATTTCCTAAAAATCTGATAAATTAAAAAAAAAACAACAAAAAAACAAAATATTTGATTCTATACATTTAGGCCTGGCAGTGTAGTTGCCAGTTATACAGCCGGGTTTATAGAGGATCCCAAGTCACCGGTCGAGTCTAATGATGTTACTAGAGTTATCAGGTCGGCAGCTGAGAGCAATTCTTTCGGAAACTTTACTGTTGATAAAGACAGTATAACAAATGAAGGTAGGTTAATGATTAACCTAGAAAAAACATCATTGCTAATATCATTAATAATTATAATCATTATTATCAATTAATTATTATCATTATTATCATAAAGTTTAATTATGATCATCATAATAATCATTATTATCTTTTCCTACTTCTCCTCCCTCCCTCCCTGCCTCCCTCCCTCATCATCATCATCATCATTATCATCTTCATCATCATCATCATCATCATCATCATCATCATCATTATCATTATTATCATAGAATTTAATTATTATCATTATGATAATCATTACTTTGTATGTCATGTACGATCTTAATCTTTGACCCCAACAGCAATGCAATAAGTGATCGTTATAATTTTGAAATACAAAAATACAAGCTTTTGATGACATTCAGTGCGAAGCTTGAACAGTCTGACGTCACGAAGCCTCATATTTGCTTCTTTGAAATAAAGAAGTTGATTCATTTCCGTGTTATGTTGTTTTTTTTGTATTGTCTCTTTTAATAACCTGAGGGTTTGGTTCCACGACAATTCATTGTTTATGTATTTGATAGATATATTTGCAAATCTATTTTATCGTCTTTACATATTGCTAACACTAATATGCCCGTATTTCATACGTATACAGTATCGTATCATGATTTCATGTTTTACAGTACTTTGTCCTATTACACCTTTCCTTAACTTGGCTATTTGTTCATGCTTTGCAGTATTTATTGTGTATGTTGTATGTTTTACAGTGCTCCCGGATACAACAGTTAGTCCAACTGTTTCGTCGTCCACTATGACGATGACTTCATCCTCTATGACATCATCCACCATAGTAGATTCAACATCATCAACAGCAACTAGCGTTGAAAAGACAACATCTGTTTTAGACACCACTTCAGTTTTACCAAGTTCCTCAGTTGAACAGTCATTGACTCCATCAAGTTCTGTTATTCCAACTTCGTCAGTTACACCATCAAGTTCTGCTATAATAACTTCGTCCGTTGAACAATCAGTCGATCAAACAAGTTCTGTAATACCAACTTCCTCTGTTAAACAATCAGTTACTCCGTCAAGTTCTGTTATACCAACTTCGTCAGTTGAACAATCAGTAACTCCGTCAAGTTCTGTTATACCAACATCGTCCGTTGAACAATCAGTCGCTCCAACAAGTTCTATAATACCAACTTCATCCGTTGAACAATCAGTAACTCCGTCAAGTTCTGTTATACCAACTTCTTCCATTGAACAATCAGTCGATCCCACAAGTTCTGTAATAATTACTTCATCTTTTGAACAATCAGTCGCTCCGTCAAGTTCTGCCATACCAACTTCATCTGTGGAACAATCAGTCGCTCCCACAAGTCCTGTAATACCAAGTTCGTCAGTTGCACAATCAGTAACTCCGTCAAGTTCTGCAATACCAACATCGTCGGTTGACATGTCAGTCAGTCCTTCCAGTTCTGTTTCACCAACTTCGTCCGTTGAACAATCAGAAACCACATCAAGTTCTGTAGTACTAACTTCTTCTATGGAACAATCAATATCTCCGTCAAGTACTTTGTTTTCAACAACCACATATGTCTCGGACACACTATCAATGATGTCGTCTATGGTGCCCTCAACTTCATCACAAGAATCTTCTATATTTTTAACGACCTCATTACTTCCGTCTACAAGTGCAGAATATTCAACATCAACAATGACCTCGTATGTTGAAGAAACATCAACTGTTCCAACAAGCTCATCTGTGACTACTTCATCCATAGAATCATCTGTCATTTCTCCATCATCTTCAGAAGTAGAACCAACATCATCGGTTATATATTCTTCCCCAGTTTTGACATCTTTATCTACAGTTGAAGCAACATCTTCCTTGTTAGAAACTTCTGTTCTGTTATCCACAACACTAGTAGAATCTTCGTCGTCAGTTGCACCAACTTCAGTAACTGATACATCATTCACTTCAATTGCACCATCTTCATCTATGTTTAGTTCTGAAGTCATAGAATCGTCTTCAGTGTTTATGACGTCTTCTGTCTCACAACCAACATCGTCCGAATCAACAATATTGATGGAAAGTAGTTCGTCTGTTTTAACAACCTCCTACGTTGAGTCATCTTCAGTAATGGCGTCATCATCAGTTATGACGTCACCTTTAACAACAACTCCGTATGTGACGTCAGTCATTCAATCGTCTTTTACAGCAACAGGTAAGTCTAATGATTCTAAAGGTTATATGAAGTTTGATTGTAAACATTATTTATATATTTGAATGTCCTTTTTTTTTAAAATTGTATATTCCAATCCAAGTCTTTTTTAACATCAAAGATAATGGAAAGGAACGTATCAATAATACAAACACTCTTATATTATGTTCCACAACGTTTGGCTTTTTTTTCCCGTTAGCCCTATAGTAGCCACTTTATTTTGTATATTTAGTACTGGTTCATTATTGTAGGAAAACATTTTTTTCTATTCTGTTTATAGAAACAAGTATGATTGTTACCCCGACACCAACATCCACTGCTATGCCGACAAGCTCAGTTATACCAGTTCAAAGAGTAAAAGTGGATGGAAGACTAAGACTCACAGGCGGGGCGATATGGAGCGATGATTTGAAGAACAAAACTTCGGATGAGTACCTGATGTTGGTAGATGGTTTGGATAAAGCGGTATGTGAAAACCCTTACACAAGTTTACAAATATAACGTTTTCACTTTAGTATCAGATATTTAAGATTATTTCTGTACATAAACTAATTCAGCTAAGTTAATATTTACACATTTATGTTTATAAATACTAAGCTTACTGATGTGTTTATACATGTATTGCAATATATGGTGATTCATTATAAGATTTTTACACTGACTGCTGGTACAGACGGGAATATAGCTCGAGGGTAACTGCAAAAGGCGGTAACGAGGCTCTGCCATCAGCGTAATACTTAATATAAACACAAGCAATCTGCACGATATTATATATAAACACACGCTACCATCATTATATGAAGTATAAACGGACACCTTCAGCATGATACTAAAAATAAACACACGCTATCAGCATGATTAAATATAAACACACACAGTCAGCATGAAAATAAATATGAACGAACGCGATCAGCATGATACTAAATATAAAGACACGCTATCAGCATGATACTAAATATAAACACACGCTATCAGCATGATTCTAAACATAAACGAACACTATCTGCATGATACTAAATATAAACACGCAATCACAATGATACTAAATATAAACACAGGCTATCAGCATGATGCTAAAAATAAAAACGCCATCAGCATGATAAAATATAAAATAGAGAAAATAAGAATCCCTAAAGAAAGCCCAACACGTCAAAATTAAAAATGTTGCAGGTTCATGGACGGTACTGTCAAGTGCAAACCACCGTCCACACACGCTAAATGACACACGCTAAACACACGCTATCAGAATACCAAATATAAACACACACTGTCAAAATGATACTTAACATCTGCATGATACTAAATATAAACAAGCAATTACAATGATACTAAATTTAAATACACGCTATCTGCATGATACTAAATAAAAACACACGCTATCAGCATGATACTAAATAAAAACGCACGCTATCAGCATGATACTAAATAAAAACGCACGCAATCAGCATGATACTAAATAAAAACGTACGCAATCTCAGCATGATACTAAATATAAATACGCACAATCAGCATGATCCTAGATAGAAACAAACGCAATCGGAAATATTCTAAATATAGACACACGCAATCAGAATGATACTAAATATAAACACACATACTAACATTGGTTGTATGACAATATTTCAGATGGGAGAAGTTTTCATGGAAAGTGGCTTAGACGTTGACTTCATTGGTTTCGAAAACATTGCTTTCACGTAAGTTTTCGAAGCACCTTTTTCCCCCTTTTCTCTCTCTCTGAAATTATAAAATCCATTTGTCTATACATGTTCAAATATAGAAAATTAATTTTCATAGAAATAAAATTACTTAAAAAATTACATGAAATGTCCTGTTATGGCAAAAATCGACATCTTTTGAAGTGACAGAAAACCTCGCTTTTTATCATATAAAAACGGATGATATTGCTTTCCGTTTGTATAGAAATAAGTTGATTCATTTATACTTCACGATTAGAGAGAGAAATAATAAAAGTGTGATTTAATTTGCTGCTAGTTATGAACATATTTAAACTCAGATAGAAATCTTTTTTACAGAGAGGGAAGTGTAGTTGCAACATACACTGCTGAAATTGACGTTTTCGCCGGTGAGGTTCTGACGTCAGAAGATGTCAGTGACGTCTTTAGAGATGCAGCTATCAGCGGGACGTTTGGCAGCTTCACAGTTGACCCAGATAGCATCGATAATACTGGTAGATAAAATATTTTGTGTAGCTCTATAAAGATTTTATCATGTACCAACTCTATAAACTTTTTATCATGTACCAACTCTTTAAACTTTTTATCATGTACCAACTCAATAAACTTTTTATCGTGTTCCAACATTTTTTAAAATACTTGTATATCTTTATTGAACTTGTTAGTATTGCCCTCGGTTGATTTTGTAAATGGTATACATGTACAGTTAGACATACTCCATTACTTTTACGTCAATGACATTCTTTTTCATATCCCTTGAATTTTATGTATTTACTATTAACAATCGTATTGATATAGGGGTAGTTCTAAACCATCGTAACAGTGATTAACCTAAGATTTACTAAGTCTTTTGAAATAATACACTTTAAGATTGAAACATTTGGCTTGGTTTTAGTGTACAGTCACCCAACAACATGGTTTTTACACCATCGTCTTCGAACTCTTCACAATGCAAGATCTTTCAGTTTTATTCCACTTTTCCCGTGACGTTCGCATCGTTTCACTTCACATTAAATAGGCGTCACTTTGTATTAACACATCAGAATAATCCCTCAACATCAGTTTATACTTCACCATCTGAAGTAGCTTCTTCAACACCTGTTTATACTTCAACAACTGAAGTAGTGTCACCAACATCAGTGTTTACTTCACTATCTGAAGTACCTTCGTCAACACCTGTGTTTACTACAACATCTCAAGAAGTGTCCTCATCACCTGTTTATACTGAAACATCAGAAATGATTTCTTCAACACCAGTGTATACTGCAACATCTGAAGTAGTTTCCTCCACACCAGTTTACACTGAAACATCTGAAATGGTAACTTCAACACCTGTTTACACTGCATCATCTGAAATGGTAACTTCAACACCTGTTTACACTGAAACATCTGAAATAGTAACTTCAACACCTGTTTACACTGACACATCTGAAATGGTAACTTCAACACCTGTTTACACTGCATCGTCTGAAATGGTAACTTCAACACCTGTTTACACTGAAACTTCTGAAATGGTAACTTCAACACCTGTTTACACTGAAACATCTGAAATGGTAACTTCAACACCTGTTTACACTGAAACATCTAAAATGGTGACGTCAACACCTGTTTACACTGAAACATCTGAAATGGTGACTTCAACACCTGTTTACACTGAAACATCTGAAATGGTGACTTCAACACCTGTTTACACTGAAACATCTGAAATGGTAACCTCAACACCTGTTTACATTGAAACATCTGAAATGGTAACCTCAACACCTGTTTACACTGAAACATCTGAAATGATAACTTCAACACCTGTTTACACTGAAACATCTGAAATGGTAACCTCAACACCAGTTTACACTGAAACTTCTGAAATGGTAACTTCAACACCTGTTTACACTGCATCATCTGAAATGGTAACTTCAACACCTGTTTACACTGAAACATCTGAAATGGTAACTTCAACACCTGTTTACACTGAAACATCTGAAATGGTAACCTCAACACCTGTTTACACTGAAACATCTGAAATGGTAACTTCAACACCAGTTTACACTGAAACTTCTGAAATGGTAACTTCAACACCTGTTTACACTGAAACATCTGAAATGGTAACTTCAACACCTGTTTACACTGAAACATCTGAAATGGTAACTTCAACACCTGTTTACACTGCAACATCTGAAATGGTATCTTCAACACCTATTTACACTGAAACATCTGAAGTTGTTACCTCAACACCTGTTTACACTGAAACATCCGAAGTATTAACCTCAACACCAGTATATACTGCAACATCTGAAGTAGTTACCTCTACCCCAGTGTATACTTCAACTGAAGAATTTACTACATCAACTCCTACAATATTTTCTTCGACACCAGTAATGTCAAGCTCAGTATTAGTGCCCTCATCGTCAGTGGTTAGTTCATCTGTATCATCAAGTATACAGCCAACCTCTTCGGAAACAGTGGTACCGACAAGTACAGTGACACCGTCAACAACGCCTGCTCCTGTTACATATGATATGCAAGGAAGATTTAGAATAACAGGTGGCGCCCTTTGGACTGAGGAATTGAAGGATAAAAACTCAGATGGTTATAAAACGCTGAGAGGCGATGTAGAAGTACAGGTAAAATATTATTGGTTGTTTTTTTATTTTATACTGTGAACGTTAGTTATTACTGACATAATTTTTTACCAGTCATATATCTAGTATAATTATTTTATCGGTAGTTTTATTTCAGATTTGGTATTTCCCACATGTTTTAATAAGCTTAAATGTGACACAGATTGATTATGTCCGTTAAAACAAGGATTTTAGACGCTTATTAAATTTAATTATAAAACGGCAGTGAGAATACTGCAAAGGATCTGTATTAACGGAATGCGCAATTGATTAAAATTTCTATTCTCGAAATAAGAGAAAAAGAATTATGTTGAAAATTTTGCCTAAATTGGTCAAATCAAGAGTTTTTTTCCACTAAAATATTTGTTAATGCAAAGAATTTTCAAAAAATATTTTTTTAATAAAACATGACTTTTTTGTTGAAGCTGTGTCGTCACATAAACAATAACCTTTTTTTCTCTTGCAGTTGAATAAAACTTATACAGTAGAGTTCAAAGGCCGATTCAGAAGAATAAAGGATATGACTTTTAGGTAAGCATTATTTTCCTTCACTGGGTCACGCAAAAGAAAATTATTTTTCATTATTTTTTGATTTTGTGTAAAACTTTATTTAAAATATGTTGTTGAAGTAGTTGGATTCGGTGATATTAATTTGCAAACCTTTTATACATATACATTTGTTCTTGTATTGTTTTTGTTAACACCGTTTTCATCATTATCAAAATTTCAATCAATCGATCAACTAATCAACAAATCAATCAATCAATCTATCAATCAATCAATCAAAAAATTAATCAATAAACCAAACAATCAGTCAATTAATCTACATTGTATAAACTAATACATCAATCAATCAATCACACTTTCTTTCAATCAATCAATCAATCAATCAATCATAAAGAATATACTTTTTTGTTTTTCAACGTTTAGTCAGGGAAGTGTTGTAGTGAGTTATGTACTAGAGTTCGCTGATCCAGCAAACCCTGTATCTACAAGCGATGTAACTGATAAACTAGTAACTGCAGCCAGTAGCGACTTTGGAGGCTTCACTGTAGAAACACAAAGTATTGTGCATGAAGGTATTGTATATACTACTATCGTTATGAAAAAAAATAATAATATCTGGATTAAAAAAAATTACCCTTACCCTTCTTCCCTCAAAAAAAAAGAAAAGAAAAATCAAAATAAATTTAAAAAAAAACAATTAAAAATATATAGAGAGAGATAATATTAAATAAATAAATTAATTAATTAATGTTAAATTAATTAATCAATTTATTAATTAAATTAAAATAATTAATTAAAAAAATAAATAAAAGAAAATAAAAAAGCGGGGGTATAATATTATGTAATTTTCAGCAAATTTGTTGTGCTCATTAAACCGGGACTTGTATAATCTTCCATACATGTTGCTTGTTTCACCCAAATACTAGATTTTAGCTCTATTTAAAAAAATGCTTGGATTTCTTTAGATTTAGTCTTGAAATGTTCACATAAAATGTGCATATGTAAGAATTGTTTTAAAACACTGTGATTGAAAACTTATCGAAATAATTATATAATTTATTTAAATTAATTAATTAATTAATTATGAATAAATTTATTTTTAACTTATCAATCTAATTATAATAACTAAAATTAATTAATAAATTAATTATGAATTCATTTCTTGCTGCCTCTAAAAAGTAAACGCACAGTTCAGTGTATAAACGGATTTTTTTATCTGATGTCATAAATATACTGTTTAAAGTAACTGTTTTTATTACCTTGTTATAGTAATCGTGCCTACATCATCCACGCCCGCCGATACAACGACCCCGGAGCCGCCACCGATGACCACGGAGAAGGAAGAGAAGGATTTCCCGAACTGGGCGATAGCTGTAATAGCATGTGGATCAGCAGTACTTGTCTTCCTCTTATGTCTGATCTGTGTTCTGGTTAGTAGAGTTTTACATTGATACAATTACCGCGGAGCAGGTACAACTTAACACAGAGGAATGAATGTAAAATTGAAAGAAATGTAATAAATACTTAAAACAATTTACATACCGTAAAATAAAAGATTGAAAGAACGAAAAGTTTATTTGCTCTCATAGTATTGTTATCACAAAAGTTTTCGAATCAACGATTGATCGTTCCCTTTTCCTTACTTCAACAATTTTTTTATGTCAATATAAAAACATTTAACTTTTTTCAGCTAAAAGTATATCATCACCCCTAAATGTTTCCATTTACCATCTTCATTTAAAATGGCAAAGCGGCCTTTGAATTATTCATTTTTGGCTCTTCACAATTCAAAATTCAAAAAAAATAATAAAAATAAAAAAATAAAAAAATAAATAAAAAAAAAAAATAAATATAATGATAAATTTCAGTGTCGCAGACGTCACGTGACTCATAAATATGCACTTCCGGAAGATCCGGATGACATCGGCTATAGACGAAGCTGGGTAAGTAATTTTTAAAATTGCTCAAAATACTCAAACAAAAAATGTACATTATAAAAGATGAGTTTAATCTTTGTGTGTGAAAATAGATACTTTTATAATTGACGAACACATTTACCAACATATAGAGACATCATTTACAATAAATACATATTTGGTATGCACTGGGAATTAATCGTACTTAATAATAAATCACAATATCGTTATTGTTGATATATTTTATGTGATTTTACCTTTTGCGTCCAGCATATAAATCATGCAAACCCACATTTTACTGTAAAACTAGATCTCTATGAATTTTGCTGATAATATATGTAAATGATTTTTAAATTACATAAAATGCAATAATGTATATTCAATATATATGAGCCTCGTCATGACAAAACCAACATAGTGGGTTTGCGACCAGCATGGATCCAGACCAGCCTGCGCATCCGCGCAGTCTGATCAGGATCCTTGCTGTTCGCTTAACAAATATATTACAAGTGGAGAAACTGACAGCGGACAGCATGTATCCTGATCAGACTGCGCGGACGCGCAGGCTGGTCTGAATCCATGCTGGTCTCAAACGCACTATGTTAGTTTTGTCGTGACGCGGCTCATATGACATTATGATAGGTATTGTAACAGAAAGATAATCGAACGAAACGTTACGCCTTAAATGACGTCATAGCTGACGTCAGTTTGAATATTTTTTAAAACATATATGCGTCCAGTCAATAAATCAAGGGTCAATGGTGTATTAAACATTTCAGGCAAGTAACAATACTCAACATAATCCAGAATACGTGTATGATAATAAAATTGCCATACAATCAGAGGACATTGCTGACAGAGGGGAAGTAAATAGTCCGTCAACGTATTACAATTTATCCGACCATGACCTTAAAGAAGGAAATGGTCGCGTAGCAGGTGCTTCAACGTCATCAGGAGTAGATCCGGTAAATATACTTCAATTGATTAATCAGTAATGGAACTACTTATTTGCATAATAATGATCGTAACGATACATTATTTGATGTATCTTGATAAAAGTAGTTCTTAATGTTTCATTTCTCAGCATTAATTGGCCTACTTGTAAGGAATTATATAAATGGTGTAAACAAAAACCGAGAACATTTTAAAACTTGAATCGTTATGAGTCTAGAAAATCTATAATAATTGATGCATTGTTTGGAAAATGTTATACCGGTGTCTTGACTAAAACAACAAAGTTACATCTCCCGATTATAATTGTCCTATTTAGAGGAATTAGACGAGCGTCAAAAGACAGTTATTAGAACTTATATCCGAAAAAAATTAATCTTAAGAATATTAAGAAGAATCTATCCTGGTTCTATAATATCACTCTGATCTTTGATGGGTATACATGTTTATGTTTGCTTGAGAATTTGAACAATTGAATCCGATGATCAAATTTTCTTAATGAGTTATAATTAGGGTGTTTGTCTCGGGTGGGGGGCGGTGGGGCGTTGGAAGTGGCTGGGGGATAGAGGACATTGATATTCAAATTATTAACTTTTATTCGTTGTACATCTTAATTGTATAATTACATAATTACAAACTTAATATTGTGTCACAACTTTTAGAGAAGATTTTGATGCTGTCACTTATTCCAAATGAGAACAAAAAATATTTTAAAACTGTTTTGTATCTTGTTTCACCAGAATAAAACCACCGTGCTTTGATAAAAGCCGTCCTTAGTTCAGTATGTAAATATAGTTATTGTAAGTATACTACTGCACATTGTACTTCAAATGTCTTTTGCTTTATTGACTTCCCCTTTTCTACTCTTGTAAATGAAACCATGAAATTTACGTTCAGGCGTGTTTTAAATATGCATGGCATACTATTTTATCGGCGCCCTGAAGCAAATAGAATTTAAACAGCCAAACAAAAACGTGCACGGGTTCATAGGGTGCCTTTTATGTAAACAAAACAGAGCTTTATGGGTTATAAATACCGCTTTTTGTTTAACCAGTGCAAGTTTTAATGCACAGCAATAACAACAACAAAAAAAAAAAAATAGATAAAATAAAAAAAAACTTTAATGTACTTATTTTTAAGTCAGAATTGTTTTCACTGGTTTCATATTTCAAGGTTTTTACATTATAATAACTAACATACTAACTGTTCGCAGAAATTAATTGTACATGTTGTAAAATAACTTTTGTGCAGTGATCTCCCTTTATTAACCAGTTTTCAATTTTTATTTTCTAATAACTTGTTAATTTCTTTAAATTGTTCTCCAAGTTAAACATGCTTAATAATCTTACTTGTGTATTTAGCAATATATTTCTTTGCCGACACTTAATACGTATACTATGACGACACAATATGGCGGTTGATCACATTACGGCACTGTACTGACGTAATTTATTTCTCTCGGCATTCCTACTCATAAACTTTCTTCCCAGATTGATAACAACATGTAATAATTTATGAGAAGTTTTATATTTTTTTCTTTGTGACGGATTTTCGATTTAGGAAGAGTTGATATTTTGGAATGACTTTGACCTAAAATAGAAAACCAAGTGACACATTATCACGTGACACATAAAAAAGTCACTGGCAGTTTGTTCCGTTTTTTCTCTGACGGTGAAGGTTACTTTTGTTGTGACTTTGATCACGAAATCCTTTTTATGGTCAGTCACACTGTTTTATTGCTCTGGCATGTTCAGAAGTAACCAGCAGTTCTGTGGACAAGTTGAGGCCACTAGGACTGGTTAGCTTCTGTACAGCTTGCCGAGGAACGGCGCTGTGGCTGAACTGCCCTCTTGTATATCTAATGTGGCTCGCTAACAAGCATGTTAAGTTTTCATCTAGTGTTCATTTTGTCAAACGTCACTTCTAAGACATATGATTTGATAGATAGACTGATTCCGTTCATGATTAAATTACAAAAGGCTTAAAACATTTGACTTGGACGTATATTATATATTGTTTAATTATAAAATTATAAAACAATGAACGTGAGAAATAAGACAAACTGACATGTTTTGTAGTTATTGACAACATTTGTCGTGAAGAAAATAAACATATAGTTCATATATTTAGATGCACATTTTCATATTAATAGGTTAGATCATTTTCTTTGTTCCATGTAAATATGTAAAACACAGTAGAAATAGCGTTAGATTAGTATTTAATATAATTTTACCTTTTTTTTTCTATGATAATTATTTTAGTTGAACCGCCATAAATTAAGATAAAAAAATGTGTGTTTTATGAGAAATATATGCAAAATAGCTCCTCATGTGGTATTACTGTTGTTTATTTCAGATATTCAGGACGAGACAAAATAAAACGAATTGTAATAACTGTAATAATTGTAATAATAACACAATTAATGTTGAATTACCTCCCTTTATGTATTGTTATGTCAATGTAACGTGCTTCAGTACAAAAGATTCTTTCATGAGTACTTAGATATTTAATTTCACAGCAATATATGCACGTTGATCTGACTAGTATTGTATACTTCTTTATAGAACGGTTTTTTTTCTCACAAGTGACTAGATATTTCGTATTCATTTACGTTCATGAAAATTAAGAATTAGTATGGTTATTTCAACCAATCAACTGTCTTAAATTGTCCTGTAATAAAATACGCGTCAACCGTACCTTTACAATATGACCTTATGCTTATAATTATGTCATGGTCATTGCATTGTATATTAAAATTAATATTTAGTATAAATATGTTTGATAGTTATGTGTATATATTTAAATTAAAGTTTATTCTTATCATATCGATCATATGACATTTACATATTGCCAGGGTCAAATACATAGTAAAATGTCATTATCCAGGTCATAATATAATTGTTATCAAGGTCATTTATAGATTAATAAGGCCATATACAAATATTTTAAAATCAAGTAAATCCATAAGATTATGGCTATTTAGAAAGTAATAATGTCATTGGCATCATAGCACATATTCCTCCATAAATATTTCATTACACATCACCACTAAAGATTATAAGTTTTGTTCGTGATGATAGTTAGATTAAACTGTTTTGAAAATAAGTGATACATTCTCAACAAACCAAGACGTTGTATTCTAAAAATTGGACATCTTTGACTTTATCTGTCCATTGTTTTAATTATAGTGTATGTTTTTTTTTTCAGACTTTAATAAATGTACATGATTGGCCCCCAGCTAATGGGTCAGCGAACAGAGCAGTGCTGTATTTTTATGACAATACAAAAACATTTTACGATCAAGAATCGGACACTTGGGAAACAAAGATGTAACGGAAGCTATATTTAGACATTCTGAATTTATAAATAGATGTGTAACGGAAGTTGCTCAGTTGGGAAACGCGTGTTCAGTGTGTGTAAATAAATAGAGACCTATCACAAATGAACTGCATATAAGATGGAAAACCCGGGGGCGAGGACAACGATATTCCATTTTGAACATGTTTAGGAAAAGTTAAGTGAACAAATTTAAAGGCAAAACAAATGTTACACTTACACATGTTTGGGTAATGTTGAAGGTTAGGTGGTTTCAGTTGAAAGCGATGAAATATGTTTAAAACAAACCGCTTTCGTCTTTGTCCAATTATACCGCTTAACAGTTCTATGCATTAAAAACTAACATATACATATTTGCATGAAATTCGAAACCATGATTTTCAGAACAATAACAAACTAAATAATTGTTTTATAGAACAATTGTATTTCTTTCTGCTTTCTATATTAAGCAAGTATAAACAAATATGCAAATCGGACAAGAGGTTCACCATCTTTAACTCAACTGGTGTTTTTCTTTAACTTACATTTCTTACAAAACATACGGTCATACTTTGACCTTACAGCTCTCCACATATAGCAAGTTGACCATAAGTGCAAAAGTGGCCTTATAAGCAATTTTCTTAAGTTTTATGAATATGTGTGTCGGCAATGCATTATGAAAATATGGACACCGTTTTCATAAAAAAACATGAACATTTTATGTGCATAAAACGTATTAAACGGTATTTTGCTATTTTTTATTTACAAATATGAGTAAATATGTGCATATCGATGTATCCAATGACTTAATGTTGGGAGTCAAAAACATTCCATCTTGTTATTTCATATGACCTTGATTTATATTCCCAAATTCTTAATTTTCGAATGGTATATTTCCAAATGTTATATTTCGAAATGTTATAGTTCTATTTCCTAATGTTATATTTCCAAATAGTATATTACCAACTGTTACTTCTGGCTTTTTGAAAGCATGTCTTGTAAGCTTTTGGTCTCCTTTAATACCTGATAATAATAATGGTATTGTGGAAGTATATAGCAAATAACATATAGTATAGAGAAAAATGCATTTGTTATACAAATATATTTATTTATGCTCATTTTTTTACATTATGCAATACGTTTGTACAATTAAAGGTAATCGATTGATTGATTTTATTGATTTATGTAAACGTTCCTATACTGCATTTCAGTCGAAAATTAGAGTCTTCCTCTTAATTGACTGTAGACAAAACGACATTTAAAAAAGATATATATTTGGAAACAAAATGCCGGGAGTAAATTGTAAATGTGTCTGCATGTTTATTGAATTGAGTGGAAATAGTGTTGTCATTAACATATAATTAATGAAAGTAAGGAAATTTAAATTAATATACACGTATATAAGTCTTTTTCGTACACAAAGCTGGATTTTCTAGAGCCATGAAAATGGCCATGCACATGAAAACATTTTTATTTGTAAATAAAATAATTATCATCATATGAGGTAATAATGAAATTAAATCTTTTTTCAGGCACGTATTGCCAATACACTTAAGTCACCTTAAAGAAGCAGAAAAAACAACGATTATCTTTAAAAGATATTAAGAGGATATTTTTTAGTTTCAGTGAAATATGGAATATATTTTCACTCAACATGATAAGATGCCACATGTTTTCACGAGCCGGGACGGCGAGTGAAAATATGTGGCATTTTATCATGTTGAGTGAAAATATATACCATATTTCACAATAAACGAAAATATAACCTTTTTATATAATTTCATTGTCAAAGAAAAATGGTGACAAACACCCTTGCTTGCTACGCAACTGCAATTGTACATGTACAGTGCGCAGTAATATAATTATTGTCTTGTTTTGCACGCGATATTTAGCGCTACATTTTGACGTGACGTAAACAACTCTTTAAACGTCTGTACAGCGTTAATGACTGAATTAAAGATATTGGTGTTCGGATTTATTTTCTTAGTAAGACCATTTTCTATCATTCTAGATAGTTTTCACAACAAAATTGAACAAACAGTTGTTTTGTATTTATCAGATTTTTCAAACAAAATGGCGAAAGAAGTCCCTTAAAATAAATATGAGTTTTGACTCCGCCCACTGTCATATTTATATTTCTTATTTATTTTTAAAAAATATGAAATATAAATTGGCTGATATAGCACAATATTTCACGGGTAAAATTAAATATGCTACTTATTATATGTGCATCATAATTCAGACCCTTGCTCTGCCTATGGAGTCGATAAACACTCATATTAGTAATATAACACACAAAACTTTACATGAATAGTGAATATTTGTACGTTACTTTTGAAACATTGGCCATTCATCAAATGCCCCAAGCTTAACAATATGGAATATATCTAAAATCCACATGATCATATTGGATTTGCCTATTTATAACGTTTGTCTTCAGTCATTTAAGAGGGATGTCATGACCCTCATTGTGCCAGTATCATTTTCAAGATTTACTTTGATTAATTTATCTACCCATTTTCAAATGTTATGAGATTATTGAAAAATAGTAATGACGTCATAGTATGACGTCATATTAAAGGTGATATGTTTCGTTTTATGTATAATTAGCTCTTATTGATATTATAGGTGCTATTTTTGTCACATACACAACGTTCCTTTTTTCAGGAAGCATGTAGTTTATGCATTTAAATTACAGTACGTTTGTAAAGTCGGTTTTCATAGGATATTCGTGGAACATGTATTTTGATACACACAAGACTTTTGTAAACGTGTAAATTATTGCTTTTTCAAAGTAGCTGTGCAGTATTGCGAATTTGTTATAAACACGACGGAATGAATAACTACCGGGTCATATAGATGTTTTTTCATAGCAATTGTTACCTACCATGGCCGCCGTTTTTGGGATCATTTCTAATAAATTATATATGTAAAATAAGACATAAATCTATCAATATTGTATCATCTTCATGAAGACCAAAAATCGTTTACTGATGCTTGCTGTAGTAATGGATACATATGTATAAATATATTTTAAAATTCACCTTAATCGGCTGTTATAACTGTGTCAAAAATATTATATAGAATATTAACCACCAAATTTGAATGACTGCCATTTTTTTCAAGGGAGGTAAATGCTGTTAAAATTGGCAACTATCTACAACATATCAAAACATTTTAACTTATAATGTGTAAGAAAGAAGGTACAAATGCAATCGCTTCATGAAGGTTTAGATTTCAGTTAGAAACGAATTTGAAAGTTATAAAAATCGGCATAAAATTATGTTCTAAGACGAACTAAAATTATACGTTATAATTACCAAAAAGGATATTATACATGCAATAGTAAACATTGTCTCGTGCACAGCTTGAATGTATTTCTCGTGGGTTTTTATTTGATGACAAGATATAATTATGTTGCCTTGATGAGTCATGTGCCTTTCTTCCTGTATATAAAAGCCTTTAAAAGGCATAACATATCAAATTATAAATTAATCAAATGCATTGTACATTACTTTTAATTTTTGTATGTTTACGTAAATGTTATATGTTATTATGGATATCGAACCCTAATGAAATTGGCAAATTTCTATTTGTTTCGAGGATATGCAATATCGTGTTAAAACAAGATACTGCTCTTGCGTTCTACCGACATCTTTCGTAAAAACTATTTTAGGCATATGGCGTAAGATCTATGGACAGTTACGTAAACTATATATGGCTGTGATTTGAGTCACTAATACTATGTTGACAAACGCATTCATGATCATAAGGGTCCTTAACAATTTAGATGTTAAAAAATATTGACTAAACACAGTCAACGGACAATAAAAGATTATATATTTGTTTCTTCTAAATGAGATATTGATGACCTTAAAGGTCACCATAATAAAGCTTCATTGACTGATAAGAATTGGAATCAATAAAAGAAAATGCGATTTTTTTGAATTTGATTATTTACTTATTATTTCTTAACATTATTTCTTTCAGATTATTGTTTGATTGATTTTGTTTTCGAAATATTTAAACATAAATAAATGATAACATGTTACATAGATGATATTTAACCAAGTTGAACAAATATTAGAAATAAATTGTAATTTACGTTTTATACTAAATTCAAATAAATGCTAATCCCCGTGATAACTAATACAAATGACTTTAACTATGACGTTATAATACATTGTCTAAAGCACAGATTGTATGATTTTTGTTCTTCTTTTATTTTGACTTATTTTGCTCATTAAGCCCAAGAATGCTATGTTTTAATTTCTCAAAAATGTGTCTTTCTTCGTTTTAATGTACTTATACAGTTTCAAAAAGTTACTCATTGGCCACATCTACATTTACAAACTACATTTTGCTTATTTTACTTTTTTAGCCATAATTTATTTTGTATGGGAATAATAAAGAAACTACATTGTTGATAATTTGCTACATTAATGCCAAATGTTTCGTATTCAACTGTACATTGGATTCAAGTGATAAGTATCTAATTATACGCTCTTAATGGATTAAAAAATATCATAATTAACATGCTACCTTTTCTTGAGAGGAAATTTCAGGACATGCCATTTCTGAGGCTTAATGTGGCTTTAAGAGACAATGTTTTTGCATATTAATTCAACGATAATTTTCTAAGATTTTTGTTGCAAAATAGATGATTGTTATAATTGCATTTATTATTATACCATGCTGATATTAAATAGTTTGTACAAATTGATCACAAAACTTTGTTTGTTTATATGTTTATGTATTATTGTATATTAATGTACATTTTCTATGACGAAATCTACATTTTTCTACTCATATTCTTCTTCTTTTTGGTGATGCTTTTATAATAATTTATACGGAATATGTTATTTTTCTATATGCATATAATTAAGTCACAGCGACATTGCTCGACAGCGAATTTCATTATTTCGCGTGTAAAAAATATTGATAAATAAAATTACAATGTATGTTATAAAGTGGTAAAGTAAATGTACTTTAAAAGGTGTTAAAGTAAAATAAGTCATTTGGAGCTAATAAGCCCAATTGGCTGGCTCATTATTATGGTTTATTTATGTAATTTATGATTTCACTTTGAAACACTAACATTCCAAAGAAAGGCGATTTGTATAATTGTTAAATTGTATCTAATATATAATGTCAGCAACTAAACAGTTAGCTTTAAGCTGAAATTGATAAGTATTGTCTCAAATATATGTAGTATTTGATTTATTGTTGTTGTTGTTGTAGTTTTAAAAAATGGAACATGTTACGTCATATATCCCATTATATGGGCACACTTTAAATAGTTGTGAGATAATACTTACATCATTCTTCAAGAATCCAAGATTTTACATTTTCTTGGCTCAAATGCACCAGTTAATTTTATCCAAAGCATTAACTACCAATATCATAATGGGCATTTTAACTTTTGGATTTCCAAATATTTAGTTAATGCATAATGTATCAAACAAAAAGAAATACAAGCACAGTATCAAAACGACTTGATCTTGCTGTGTTTCATATTGTGAAGTCGAGCAATCAATCACGAGTAGTAAGTGTGACAATGGTTTTCCAAAGACTATTGCCAAAGAAGATATGTAGCGTAATGGTTGTGTTTTAGAATGTCTAAATGTGTAATGGTTAGTTATATAAGTATATATCTATAAATGTATGATGTTGAGAGTGTTTCAAATTGTGATTGGGTAAAAAATGGATTAGTATGCATTATATTTTATTTTGGTTATATCCTTTATTCTTCCTTTATAAATGAAGGTCACTGAAATATTATCGAACGTATCTAACGGTTTAACTAACGTGTCCGCTAATGACCGAATTGGGCTATGTGAGGTCTTCCTCAAGCAATAAAAGTTGGTCGTCGTCATATACAAACATATAGTATGTAATCTCCAATGTTTTCAGTCGTTCCGGACAATAAAATTTGTTAGGTGATCAACCTTCTTTAACAGATAATTTAAAAATCACAAGAGTTTGCCTATGAATTTATGAAAAACGTTTGAATATAAATTACAAAATAATATGCAAATAAAATTTTGAAACAAAAATTAGTAAATATTATGTTGTACTAAATCGATAATATACTTATTTTGTGATATGCATGCAAATATATAATTTGATAGGATTTGTTTTAAATGCGTGTACATTTGTATATATATTCACAAAGGCCTGGATGAAAATACTTCACATTCTGCATAATCCATTTATTATCATGCTGAATTAATTGCATATAGATGACTATTATATTATAAGAATTCAGATTTTATAAATATATATTGATATACATGTATAATAAAATATTTTATGCAAGAAAATAAGTACTTGTTCTGTTATAACTCATGAAAATGAATTTAACTTCAATTTCAAGATCTTGTTTATTATGCGTTTCAATTAGATCCTGCAAATTCCAGTAAGATATAAACCATATCATACTGTTTGATAATGAGTCAAATATAATATTTGCTTATTTTCTTTTATTAAATTGATAACACCTTTAAAGTTTTGTTTTAGATCAGGGCCGCGCTTGACTAATTTCATATTTAACAGACAATGCAACATACGCATGTATCGTTTGTGGTACATAATTTGTCGTTGAATTGATTTCTAATAAAAATCACTTATTCCTGTCGGCCATCCTGATTATATTCTTGCACATTTAGGTTTAGCCATTAAATCTATAAAGCGCACTCACACACCCCCTTAAATATTTCGGATGTCCAGTCATATAATAATTACAAAGGCGGCTTAGGACAAGGATATATTATCACTTGATACATGCCACTAAAAGAAATTTCAGTGGCTCTTATTGTAAGAATGAGTTTTTTTTGCGTTTAAATGCGAGTGTTCAAAAAAAGTTTTATTAATATTCAATGTATTTTTTCTCAAGTAATATAAAAACAAAAAGCTGAAAATATTAGCATTTTCAAATGCCGCACCAGGCTTGATAAAGATTCAGACTATATTTGATGAATATTGAGAACCCGGGCAAGTTTCTGTGTGCAAACATTGAAGGTTACAATCATTCTGTTTGAACAAAAACTATGTTACAAAGCAAACATTGCTGGATAAAAGGATACGCAAGTACGGGTTACAGGAATACCAGTTGTTTGGCATGTAATGTTTTTTTTTACCTTTAGGTTGATTGCAAAGAAAAAAGGCAACATTATCAATAAGTGAAATATATTGGAAGCCAACGGCGCATATACACATAGGAGCATGTAGAAAATGTATAAACATGTTGTAATGAAATAAATATAAATTCGTTGATGAAAGGAAAGTATTAAGTGTTACTATCAATAAGTTGTAAGCTCACCTCGTTTACAAACATACTTCACTGTTAAAAATGTTTTCTAGATGCAAGGAACCTTTCCATTTACTTTCATTCGTTCTAAAGCATGTTCAAGGAAATAATTCCAATAATTTATTCATAATTTTATTTTATTTACATCTTAAAAAACCTGATTTTTTTTCTCCCACATGTTGTGTTCCTATTTCCATAAAATTGAGTTGAAACCCCCATTGGATACCCTATAGAAGGATAAAACCCCACTGGAGAAAGACAAACCCCATTTGAGGCCACACATTTGGAAGACTTCCAAAGCGTTTAGTTCTCCAACTTTTTAAAATAAGCTGCCAATTATTGTTTATTTATATCACAAAAATTGTTTCTTTTATCCTTTTCCCTATTTTAATTTCATTTAAAAGGTATTTGAGATTGAGAAAATGTATCCCGGGGATGTTAAAAAGGTTTTCAATAATCTTCACAATATTTGGAATTGGAATGAATCAAATAATTTGATCATTATTTCAATTAATGTTCCTTTTAGCTCAACTTTTCGCATAATGATCGAGCTAATGCAGTCACCCATTTGTCGGCGTCGGCGTTCCTGTGGTTGAGATTTTGTGTGTAAGCTGGTATCGCCATAACTACCGAAGAAAATGGATTTAAACTTTACACGCTTGTTCCATGTGATTATCTAACATGATTGGCGCAAGGCTCATAATTCTGATTTGATGTTTTGCTTATTTATGCCCGATCTTGGTCTTAGAAATTCTTGGTTAAGAGTTTGCGTGTAAGCTAGTATCCCCATTACTACTGAAAGTAATGGCTTGTTCATTTGTTCTCTATGATTATCTGACATGATTAGCACAAAGCCCATAACTCTTATGAGATATTGCGCATATTTATGCCTCTTTTGCGACTTATGAATGCTTGCAAGTAAGTTTTTGCAAGTAAGCTGGTATCTCCATAACTACTGGATTGTTTGTGCTCTTTTGGGACAATTTTATGCATCAATGATAATCAAGCAGTGATTTACTCGATAAAACATCTTAATAACAAGCATTTGTACCTTTTCAGACAATTTTGTGTTCTCTTATAGGTAAGCATTATTATTCTCAATGAAACACCCTTGTGACAACTTTTTCGGACTGTGATGCGTCGCTTCCCTCCGACAGCTCTTCTTTTGCATCCCGTCAATGAAAAGCCCTAGCTGTGTAATAACTCGATGACCTTTATCGAATCTAAGGCTCTGTTCTCTGTAATTCGGAATACAATATGGATGTGTGATAAAACAATGTTCAATTTCGATTTCAATTAACGTTTGTATGTGTTATAGAGCATACAGTATTGCAACGTGTATAAACAAAGTATTTGTGTATATTTTCACATTTGTTTGTGTTATCTTTAATTGCAACACTTAATGCACAAAGCTCTGTCTGACAAGATGTATTTCCGGAGTTGTAATAAATCATTTGTGGTTATTCAATGGTATCGTGAAAAATAATTAAAATAATTCGATCACATCTCAACGTTACTATGTTCTTGCTCCGGATGACTATGCATACTGTTTTTTTTGCTTGAATCCAAACATCATCCAGTATTGTATAGTTATGCTGATGTACTTATTAGATTAAAATGTTGCACATGGTTTTATGAACACAATATTAGATAAAAACAATTTAACTCATTCTGAAATAAAATATCTGACGACATTTATAACGAATTTATCGGTTAAGTCTATAATTAAAATTGCTTAATTGTTTTTGCTATGCAATACATGCTCAAGTTATGCCGATCTACATCACGCAAATGTTAGAGGTTTCAACAGTATATTCGAGAATGTGATGGTCTCATAGTATGAAATATTTTTGTATGTTGTGGTTTAAAGTTGTTTAGATCATAGTTATATATTCCTATTTGACCGTCTTTTTAATAGTCTTATAACGTTAATCATAACAAGGTAAATGCTGTATACATAACAACAAGTTATAGGATAAGAAAACAGAAGAATACAAACTTGTTTTCTCATTTTAATTTCAACGCAATTACACATCTATGTTTTGTTTCATATTACACAACATAACAACGTATCTAGCTTCTTTGCGATCGTATATCAACAAAAAATGTATATATTTCATGTCTGGTTTGGTTTAAAAGGCGGACTTACTTAGTTTAGGTCATATGGCTCCTAAAATAAGTTCATCAAAAATAAAAATAACAAGCACTAATACAATCAAAGGAATGAAGAAGACATTGTAATATTAATATTCACAATCATAAGGAATACAAAATGCATTGTTCCATGTAATATGCACTTCTACCAAAGAAATGATTACGTTTGATATCATTGCAGTGGAATCATGACTGTTTAAGGTCAAATATAGTTTAACAAACAACAGTGATAATTAAACTAATCATTGCCTAAACTTATTAGACAGGATTTCCAATCACTTTTTATAATGTTCAAGTGGTGTCATTTTCCTCTTGGTACTCGGTTTCTTCATTTCCAACTTTGATTTCAACAATACAGTCAGAGCCCGAGTACACCGGTAAATTTAACTCGTTTTTCTGTTCAAGTGTTTTTGGCACAAAACGTCCTCCAAGAAAGTGATGTTTGCCTTTGAACAACTTCGCACACATTTTAGGAGCGGTGAGGGAGATAAGCATCTCTGGTTTCAGTCCATTTTCATCGCCTGTCTCAATATCCCATCCTGAAAAATCATCAAGTTAATAATACCAAAACCTTATTACCTTCAATATAATACAATTGTTGAATTGGAAAATTGTTTAAAAGAAAAACCCCCCCCCCCCAAAAAAAAAAAAAAACTAGGGATGAAACAGTTTTGAGAATAATACTAACACAATCAATAATATTGACTTAAATCGATTCCCCATTAGGTGCCTTTCTAGTTATCATGTGTACCTGGTTGTTGTCGGCGGTTAACACTCGTTAAAGCCGCTCTATTCTCTCCATGGAGACATACACATGTAAATATCTTAAAATATTTACTATTTCAACTTATACCATTCATAACAAGATTAACGTTTAGGAAGATGTTTTGCTAAGCTGTAGGTGCGTAGTGATATCAAACCTATAAAGGATCCTTAGAGGTACATTATAAGAAAATTATCAGTGCTGGAGTTCAGGAGGGAGTTACGATCTGTATCACAGCACCTACTATTATCTTTTAATGATATTCCTCATATCCCAAGTTCGTCGTAAGCATACATTGGATAAGTTTGTTATATCAAAAGTTTTCTAGCGATGAACGTCATAGATGTATATACACACGAGCTAATTACAGCTGTGTTCCTTTTTACCTTATACTATTGAAGCAGGTCAACATTTGGGCCATGTATAACCAACATTGTGTCTATATAATTAACCTGTGTTAGCTGTTAGTAAGGTCACTATTATTTTTTCTTTTAGATAACGTACAATTATAAAAGGATCTCATGTTAAAAAAAATCACTGATAGAGTCATTTTATGAGTTTCACCTAGGAAAATATATAAATAATCTTAATTCCTATTCTAAGAGATAACTTTGTGTTCAGTGGTAATAGACTACGAAGAAACAGCACAGAACAATTACTATCAGTATTATCTCTTCTTTTTTTGTTCTATTTTGTTATCTTTTGTTGTTGTTTTGTTTTGTTTGCTTTGGAACAATAAGTATACAAGATCATTACCAGAGGGAATATCTATACTGCAGATGGGTAATTCAATTTTCTTTAAGGTTTCAATAACAGATTCCATTTCTGGTTTAATAGGAGCTGCAATGTAAATAAGCATTGTGTCAGAAATATAAAGAGAACATTTACAAATAATGAATATAAATATATAAATATACAAAGTAATACACACGCACATCAATTTAATTCTCACAAAACCTGTTTGAGTTTCTTAGATTTTGTAGAACTTAAGTCATTTGTTTTCTCCTTTTCTTCTTTTGATCGACTCATCTATACTTTTCGCTTTCTTGAAAATGTTTTCCTTACTCTTCTTGACATAAACAGACGGTGAAATGAATTCGAGTAAATATATCTAGCAATTATTACAAGCCCTTCAAAGAAAAAACATGTACATGCGCTCAGAGGTCAAAGATTGATACTAAGCAAATTAGTATGCTCAGAAGTTCGCTTTGCACGGCAAAATTGAAAAAAAAGTCGGATATTCGGTTCGATAAAGTCTGTCCATTGACGATATTGGCAAATGAAAAAAACCGCAATGATCCCCTAGCAACGGGTTAAAAAGAAATTGCTTTTTGAATATAAAATGATATTTAAAACCTGATACTGCAGTGTATATTTTTTAGATTTTTATGATGGTTACATACTTCTTATTGTGTTTTTTTGTTGTTCTTTTGTTGTTGTTTTTTTAAATAGCGTGGGGAGTAGACACATGTAAATAAAATGACGTAAATGTCCACCTGCTGCGCACAGCAGTTATTCTAGATAATAGTCAATATTGCGATGTAAATATTTTTACATTTTCTGTCAAGCTACATGTGTTTTTGATATATATTAAATTGGGAAATATTTCATTAGGAAAACGCAACAAATAATCTTATTTCATTCTACGCACTTTTAACAATTATTTTGTAATCTTGTCTGATATAATTTAATCATCATATTCTTAAAAGTAAAGGTTCTAAGATAAACGGAAATAGAAAAAAAAGAAATACATCACATCACATTACCTTTAAAGCCTAATCCAAACAATGCATCGACAACAAAGTTATACGAGTCTGTGATTAGATTTGGTTCAGACGGAAAAAATGACAGAAGAGGAATGTCTAAGCTTTCACACTGTCTAAACAGTCTCTTAAACAAAGGCTTGTTTGCTCTCCGTGGATAAAATAAAGTCGGCTTATATCCCTGAAAAAAATAATAATGCATTAAGGCATTTTATTACGTGAGAAAAAACGAATTATACATTACAATATAGTTAAACTCCATGGTTGTTGAGTTTGAATGACAAATTAGACAGCTGAATCTGATGATGTAGCTTTAACATACCCATAAACCGAAGTCATTCCTGCTCATTTAGAAAGTTTCTTTTCGGACGAAAGCGTGGACGGAAGCTAATACAGTAAATCCCACTTAAAACGATGTCGTTTATAACGATATACCGCTAATAACGATGCTGTTGAAGTGATCCCGACTCTTGTTTTCAAATTAGTTGCCTCTCGGATATAACAATATAAATTAGTTGGTACCCTTGAATATCTTTATAAATTGAGTTTATTGTATGTCATCGTACGCTTAATAAAATCATGAACATACATCAGTTGAAAATTTCAGCGGAGATTATTAATCATATTCATTTCAGAAAAATATCTTTCATTCATAAAGCTTCTTTACACTGATCCTCTACGAAATAAGATTTTACAGAAAATTCCATTAGAAACCATAGCTATCATTTGTATCGAGTTCGTTATAAAAGAAACGTTTTTGTGATAATACAGAAAAGCATAAGTTATATTTTCTTACAATAAGTGAATAAACACACATATCAATTTCCATGACAACGAATATAAGATTTATATTAATGGCCACATCTGGCTTTAGAAGTAAATCATATTTCATTTTCCGTTATAAAGATCTAAAATGCAATTAATGATCTTTTAGTAATGGATTTATAGCATGTTACATGAATATGTTAAAAACTAAGGGAAGTAGCACTGGACTGCAATTATGTGTGGGATAGATAGTAAAACGTAGACAAAGTAGTTTTACGACTTCCATACAAAATCACTGTAATAATATCAATTGCCAAAGAGCAAAATGAGAAAAAGCTATATAGCCAATTAGTGATTTTTTTTGCAACTGCAACAAGATGTTAGAAAATCTTGAAACAAAGTGATCCCTCGGAAGCATTAATTGCAAAAAATACAGACTCGGTATGTTTTGTTTGTTTTGGGTTTTACGTCACATCGACACAGTACAGGTCATATCGCGACGTTCCAGCTTTACTGGTGGAGGAACACCTCAGGTGCCCTTCCGTGAATTATTTCAGGCTTGAACGGGCACCTGAGTAGAACCAACGACGTTCCGTAAACTAGCTGAATAGCTTCCTCACATGAAAGAATCCAAAGTCCCTGTCGGGATTCGAACCCACAGCGGTGAGGGGCAAGTGGTTTGAAGTCAACGACCTTAACCACTCGGCCACGGACGTGCAAATCTCTCACGCCCTCCAGCACCGGCTAAAACACGGTACTCAATTCTCAACACGTTATAGTACTGGCATCAATGATCACGAAGGACCAGAAAAAATATAACAACACTGAAGTGGAGAACGTGGCATTTTTACAGCTGCCACACAACACTTGATACCTGGTGTTGTGAAGTATAAATCTGGAAACAAAGTGATCCCTCGGAAGGATTAATCAGTGATCCCACGGAAGGATTAATCACAACAAAATTACATGAAAATTGCAGGTTCGGTTTGATTGAGTCTGTACATGAGGGATAATGAACAAGTGCAAGTCACACTGAAAGTGCAATAACACGTTTTTAATATTGACTGGAGTAAACATCAAACAGTACAAAATTTTAAAACAATTACGTACAAACATTTTCAGATGTCTGGCACACACAAGCCCATCTCCGCCATTATGGCCCGGTCCACAACAAACAAGAACAGCACGATTTTCTCGTGACATCACTTCCACTGGATAACACTTAAATCAAATAAATAAATTAAATTCATAAATATGTTTTGTAATATTTTATTTCCAAATGACAATACATGAATTGGAATATTGCAACATAATAATGATAAAGGTCATTAAGTGGTAAAACTTCAAACATATGTTGAAAGAACATACAACATATAGTTGAAAATAGTTGAATCACAGTGTTTCGAAATGCTGCAACGGTACAATGATGAAATGTTATCAATAGTCGAGTCAATAATACCATTTTATTAACTGTTTTTATTTTTGCAGACATTTTACAATTATTCTTTATTACACATTAACTTTGTCACTGTAAAACGTCATGTTTACCAGTATTTATTGCTGTCTTGGGTGACCGATTTAAGGTAAATTCTAGATGATATCTACAAAAATTTCGTTTGGATTCAGGAGTTATTTATTGTTCAAGCGTAGGAAATTATTAAATCAAAGGGAATTACGGCAAAATGAATTTATTTGACTCTCCCCTTTTCACTCACTATTTTAGATGGGCATAATGCCACTTTAGGAATACAAGTGTCCTATCAACTTTTGAATAATTGAAAGTATAAAGAACTAAACACATGATACTTGTCTTATACTAACAATAGTCCTATAAGACCATGTGTCAGCGTTTTAGTATCACACAATGCATTTTAAACGTTTTTATTTCTTACATTTTAAAAATCATCGTATGCAGTATTACAATCCAGAGCTCAGACACAAAACCGTTCCCGTTGATAGCTGCATTGATCGTACAATAAAAGCGGGAGTAACAGGTTAACCCGCTCTAAGTGGCAACACATTTAAATAGCAATGATAGTCATATACATGCATCTTGCTTGTGTTTTGTGTCAAATAATTTTCTATAAATGCTTTAATACATGTAATAATCCCGTTTTTCTTTATTTAAATATCATGATAATGTATGCGCAAATACCATAAAAATCCAATGGAATCAAAAGACCTTGCGAACAATTAAGTTCAAATTATGTAAATGAACTTACAGTTGCTATAGCAACAGCGCAACTATATCCCGACAACTCCAGAAGTTGATCAACGGTTAAAGCATATTCTGTGAATAGTTCTTGGTTTATATCGTGTGCTTCTTTCTGACTGAAATGAAATAAAATATCAATTCATAATGAATAGCTGTATGTAAAGACTTTAAACTGATGGTTTCAAGGGAATAAAACTTCACAAATTACAACAAATTGTCTGTAATAATGATTACATGTAAGAACAGTGAAAACCTTATATAGTTGTTTTATGTTTCAGATTTAATGGTAGAGCTCCTATTCTTAAGTTGTGTAAGTAATAGATGTTAATAAAAAGAAAGAAAGAAAAAATCGTTATATGATATCGGTAGTATTAGGTAACCAAGCAACGGTTCTTGAAATGCATGTACCTATTTTTAGAACATTCTTGACACGTGACGAAGTGTTGATTACGTTTACGTATTTACAGATTTACTGATATCATCATTATTATTATTATTATTACTATTATCATTATAATTATTATTATTACTACTATTATCGTTATAGTTATCGTTATCATTATCATTGTTATCATTATTATTATTATTATTCCATGCATACCAAATGTAAATTCAAGAGCAATTGAATTTCGATTTATTTCTTTGACAATCACTTGACATGATTTGAATCGATTTTAATTTTATGACAATGCTTTGACCTCGACTCGTTTTTTTTTCAAAAGTGTTTTTAAACAAAACATGAAGCGTATTAAGTCAATCTAATGTTCTTCTTTTACTTAATTGGGCGCCATCTTCCGTTTGTAGTATAACTAACTGATGATCTATTCATTAAGGCAGGAAACAATAAACAAGATTACTTGCGTTAAAAGAGAAAGCCCGAATGTTGCCATACTTGATAACATTGATAAAGTGGTAGATGCAACAATCTCCCATCTTAGTAAATATCACCCGTACATGTGTAATCAGTAATTCAACATAAAAAGTGACATTATGCCCATCCAAGAGTAAATGGTGAATTGAAATAACTTCACGATTTGTCAGTGTTTTTTTTTTAATCACTTTCATCATAAACGTCATTGAAGTAAGCAGTAACGCACGTGACCCATCTATAAATGGCCTTTGAACATTACAGGTAATGCTCATTTTTAAAGGAAAAGAATAAGGCTGTCTTTTTATATTTAAGGCAGTTTGATATTATTGTTCAACCTCTTTTAAAAAGGCCAGTGTTTTGAAATATACAATTGATTTGTCTCATATTTACATAACAAAATGAACATAATGTCAAAAAAAAAATTGTTAAATATAGAATTCAGGAAATCCTCAGGTGTATTCTTTGTACGACGGAGATGATGAAACCTAAAATGTGAAACCTACGTGTCATTCCATTAAAGTTGGTGTTTGGTTCCCAAATAAAAGAAAGTCTGTGAACTTATAAAAGAGGGGGGAAAGGGTCACGAAGTCTGTGTATCACACATTTAAAACAGGCAATGAAGTAGGAAAACTAAATCAACCAGTATAAAAAATTCGCAAGTGAAACATATAAATACATGAACTAGCATCAAAGTTAGAAAATAACAAACATTATATTATATCTTACACTTTTTAAAACTTTGTTTAAATGTGTTATTTTTCAAAACAGGTAATATAAATAGTCATGTATGATTTGAATAATTGTTCTGGGAAAAGGGAAATTCCTCGAGATCAATAATATAATTATTCAGAGCAAAACTTTACAAATGAATATCACGAAATTTCAATCTACTCGTTAGAGATGATGTAAAGTGCAGCATTTTTTATCCTCCAACAAAGGCTTATTTCAATATTTAATACTAAATGGAATAAAGTCAAGGATCCCAAATGACCAATGAAATG